>NC_088098.1:173331741-173634772 GCF_036370855.1 Dromaius novaehollandiae | reverse complement strand
GGCCCCGCTTCGCGACCGCCCGACGCTCCCGCTGCCTCCTCCCGCCCCGGCGGCCCAGCCCGCGCAGCCGGACCCACAGGAAAGACCGGCGCCACCGCCCCCTCCAGGTCCCTTTACCTGGCGGATCCCTGCTGCGCTTCGCCTTAACCGGGGCTCGGGCCGCGCTGGCGCCTCCGCTCCGGCCACATCAGCACCTCCACCGCAGCCGACCCCGACGCCTCCCTCGCCCGACAGCGCCGTCCGCGCCCGACACGCTCCCTCCCGCTCCGCTAACTCCGCAGCGGCGGAAGCGACGCGCCCCAGCCAAAATGGCGGCGGGCGCCCTGCGAGGCCGCGCGGCCTCGGCGGCAGCGCGCGCGCCCGCTACCGGCTGCGCGCCGGAGAGCCCGGCGCGGCCCGGGGCTGGGGGGGGCGGGGACAGTGGCGCGAGCGGGGCTGCCCCCTGTAACGGTGGCTGCGGAGCCGTAACGGTCGCTGCGGTTGGGGCAGCAGCCGCCGCGGTGTCAGCGGGAGGGAGCTGCCGGCCCGTCCTCCTCCCGCCCGCCTTGTCCTGGCCGTGACTTGGCGCTCACTGTCTCTTGCCGTGCAGTACTCCTCAGCGGCTGCCTTGGCGGGCAGGCCGTTGGCTCTGCTTGGCTACTGCACTTCAGGGTGGCCAGGCTGGTCAGCATGAAAATGCTGACATCTCTAGTTTAAGTGCTGCCATACCTGTTACATACTAGGTGCCGTTGAAGCAACCTTAGCAAAGCTGTGCTTCTGCCTATACGGCTTTTGTTGTGTGTGTGTGGCGGGGGGGGGGGGGGGAGGGGTAAGGAGTTCATTAGGTTGGTACAAAGCCAAGTTTTGCTGGGATAACTGCATCCAAACTAGGGTTGGCTCTAGTTTACAAAGATTTGATGATATACCTACCAATGAGGTGGACTGAAGTCTGGCATAACCTTCGCATTTGGGTCATTTTCATACTGGTAGATTCTCATATTGGTGCCCTTTTTTTATGTAAAGAGTACTTTTCAACTAATGCTTAAATCCAGCTGCAACTGGAGCCAACTATGTAGCCTGCCATATTCTTCCATGCTGTAGGTTGGTGCAATGTCCAGTGAAGTCAATGAATGAATGTGTACTGGGAAGGACCAGCGGTTCTTTTAATCCGTAGTAGTTAAAAAAGGTAGGATTTTAGCAAATTGTACTAAATTTGACTTTGATTCTCCTTTATTTTAGCTCTTACAGACTCTTTCTTCAAAGGAATCCAGAGCCCCAGGAACCAAGGAAGGTGAGGAAGTGTTGGCAATCCTTTGTGCCCAGTCCTACCTCAGTTGTACTTATGCCAACTGCCTCAGACCTGGCACAGTAATGAGCCTACGGGGGGATGGAGAAAAGGAAACCTTCCCTTCATCCCCCATCTCCTGCTCTCTCTGAGCAGGATCTCCTCTTCTAGTTGTGTTGCGTATAAGATGTCCAGTGTGAAACCTAGCAGTTTCTTGAGTGGGAGCAAGGAACAGGGAAAGTAGGGGAAAATTGAGCTCTGTACTGTCCTTCCATCTTCTTGCTTTTTTACAGACAGGGGTTGAAGTGCTCCAAATTTCCCTGCTCTACTACTTCCTTTTTGTGTATAAGGAGTCAGCTGGGACGGGTAAAAGTATGTAGAACAGAACTGAAGAGGGAGAATCAGAAACACTCTTACTCAAGCACATAGAAGGAGGGGCAAACATGCATGTTGGAAAGTGAGGAGAAGGAACACACACTCGCACACTCTCTCTCTCCCCCCCCTTCCTCCCTCCTTCTCCCTTCCTCTCCCTCTCCCCCACCCCAGCTCTGTTTCTAGGCTTTCTATTCTTAATTTGTTATGAATCCAATGCCTGTAAAACCTAGCTGAAGAGCCTTGCAAAGTGATGTTGAACACAGAGAGAGTGAAGAGCTCTGTGGCTTAGAAACTTTTCCTCAGGAGACATAGTGACTATGATTTTCCCAGTTATCTATTTCCTAATTATAAAACATATCATTAGTGTGCAGAGAAGGTATAAAAATTCTCAGGCTTTGTCACTGTACTCCAACCAGGATTACAGCACTTTAGCATTACTTGCTGTTTACTGATAGTCTCAGTGAGAGATGGAACAAATGGACTCAGACTCATTTGTTTCCTATTTTATAAAGTGTTTGTTTGGAGGATGACAGACACTAGGATGGTGAGAATGGGTAAGAAAGAGAGCAACAATAAAGCCATGAATAAGCCATAAGAAAGGAATATGATAAGAGAGAAGTAGCAGAAAGAAGGGGCAGAAAGATGTATGAAGCAAAAGTAGCCAAGCTTTGGAGGGGGGAATGTTTTGGACTGTGAGTGAAGTAAGAGGTTTTGATGCTGGTAGATAGATAATTTCCTGCAGTTATAGAGAATGTACCAGACAGAAGGCCATCCAAGGGACATAATACAGCTCTAGCTAACCAGTGGCTATTGTGCTGCTGCCCTTACCCAGTGGGGTTTTTAACATTCAAGTGAGGTACTGAACGTTGTTTGAAAAAACAATATTAGTTTTCCTAATTTCCTAATTTTTCCTAATTCCTTTTCATCTGCAGAACACAGAAAGCTCAAGATCTAGCAAACATATTTCTAAAAGCCTTCCAAAATAGATTATGGATGTTTCATCCAGAGACGCTTTCAAAATAGGTTATGGATGTAAACATGGTAATTATGTAAACACTGTTAAGACAGAAACTTGAAGGACAGTCTTCAAGGAAGGATATGATACTCTCAAACAGATTTCATAACACAGATGTGCATCTGCAGTCTTCCTAGGCGTGGTAAAAATGACTTCAGTTTTACTGCTGATATAGTGAAGCTTTGTTGCTCTGATGAGGTTTTCCCATGTCAGTTTTCTTTGTCTATATGAAGAAGAATGAAGAAAGAAATAGTCTAAAGTGTAATTCAATCCCAGACCAGCATCTGTAGACTAGGAATTTTATTGAATGCGCATTGAGATGATTTGGAACACTAGGAACAATACTTACTAGGTAACAGATTTTTCAAGTATGTGGTGGTTACCTGAAGGCTATGGAATTAAGGAGAAGTATAGGAGTGGAAATAAGAAGCCTGTGAATTATAAACCTGGCTTTTCTGAGGTTGTGGGAGCCTCAGTCCTGTCATACAAATTACCAAGTTTTAATATAATTATATAGCAGGTGGGAATTTATGTAATCCCCTCCCCTTCATCACCCTGAACTAGTTTTCCCAACAAACAGTTAATACGTGGGCTAAGAAAACCTTCCCTTCTAATATTGCTGCAGTATTTTAGATAGGATTCAATGCGACCATCTTTGTCAGAGTCATCATCCTGTCCTCTGTTTGCAAGTAACAGAGACATAATTAATATAGTCAGTGTAACATGGTCAGTATAACATAGTGTATTTTCTTTAATAGTTATCTAAAATAGATCTGATTGTTTGTACTCCCAAAATGCCAATTTCTCTCTATCGATAATAAAAAAAAGCCAAGGATGATTCACTCAGATGTCAATACCTGCATTATGAACATGTAAGTTAAGGTGAGATGAATTCTATCCTTTGTACCTACACAGAAAAAAATTCAGTTTCTCCCCTTTTTTAACCTCTTATACTGCATTTAAAATGGTACAGGATACACTTTAAGGACTGTTGTAAAAACACTGGTTGAAGTTCTTTCTGGAATCTAGGAAGACAGAGTAGTTGTGAACAGCCTACATCACTTTCTCATTTCCTCCTCTATGAAAGGAGGATGATAATACTTACAAGGGTATTAAAGTCTAAACAGCACTTTGAACAGAGAAGGACAAATTCTCCCTTTGTTTCTCTGCCAGGCCCGGCCCTGGCATGTGGTAAGGTACTGTATAGGCTGCTCTGCTTTCATGGTTACAAAGTGTCCTCTGGAGTCTAGGAAGCACTAACACATCAGGGCACAGAATCTGACCTGAGAAGCTGCATAAACTTCATTCCTGTTAAAAATGTACCAGTGTCTATTTGGGACTGAAATACATTATATTGCTAAAAAGTTTTTTTCCTTTGACTGTATTAATTTTTGCATCAAAAAGCCCTGGTAAGTACTGCAATCCAGATATAAAGAATACATATTCAAACCTTACCCTGATGTAGCAAAGGACAATGCATTCCAAAACCCCAGGTAAAAACTGTTAGATTCAAATTTGATCATTAAAAAAAGATTCCTCGCTTAGCTTATATAATGCAAAGTGAGGAACTGGGAAAACTGCCTTTATAGCTTAAAGGATACGCTGCCATTACTGTGTATTCTTCTTGGAGGGCTTCATAAACTTTTTTCTGCAGGCATTTCTGACAAATTTTTTCGTGAAACTTTTTAATAACTGATGTTGCGCTCAATTCCATTCCAAGTCAGAATTAGCTAAAAATAAATGAATAATAAAAGGTAAAATAACATATAAATTAATACCAATGAGCTTCGGCCTCAGCTTCTACTCTAATGGAAGTTGTGGTTCAATGAAAAATCACAATCAGCACATAGACAAACCATTCATTTTATTTTATAAAAGGCTGACAGCAGCAGATATGATGCTGAAAACTTAATTATCAGTCAAAAATAGCTGAACAGTGCTGAGGGTGTACCTAATTGTATCTTTGTGCTCCTATATACCATAATACAATTAATGAATGTAATAATGCTATTCTCTATTCCATCACTCAGGTGATGAATGAAAACACTTAACAGAGCCAGACCCACAGCAGACCTCCAGGGAGTATCACTCAATATTATTCTGATTTAACTGTAAACTTTTAGTTATTTCTCTGAATATAGTTTCTAAGCAGTTGTGTACCCATATAAGTGTAATCTTGGTGGCATTGATTGGTGAAACACAGGTCCTGGAAGAAACAGAGCATGGGGCAGCGAGCATGGCATGAGGCAGGCTGGATTTGGCAGCTCCAGGTAGTGCCCTGTCTCCCTGCCTGTGTGGGGAGCCAGGGAGAGCAGTGGTTTCCGGCCTGGCTCAGGTGTTGTTCCCCCTGCTGCCCTGCTGTGCGGCAAGTCTAAATGGATCAGCCCAGGACACTGCTCCATCCCCTTCGTGCAGTTATGCTAAACCTTGTCCTTCCATCTAACCCAGCTCCTGTTCTTTCTTTTTTAATGGGGAAAGGAAAAGCAGCAAAGAAGTCAGTGCTACACATGGCAGAAACACACTATACTCCTCTTGGCCTAACTAGTGATCAATGTTGTTCCCTGGGACCTCTTACTGTGTGGCATCAGCACAGTCCTCAGGTACCAGATTGATCCCAATGGTCTCCAACTGCATGTTCAAGTACCTCAGTGATGCACATCTTTACACATTCATTTTCAAAACCATTCCTGTATCTTCTATTCCTCACAGCTCCTCCAACATCACTCTGCAACCTGCAGTTTCTTTCCCAGAACAGTGACATTTCACACACTGCCATGCTCTTTCTGCTCCCCCATCCTTCCAAGACTATGCATATTTAACCCCAGAATCTCTCCATCATCTCAAAAAACATATTAGTCCCTTTGAAATTCATTCCTCACTCTTAAGCTTACGTCAGCATCCAGATATTTTCCCTTAAGCACTTTTCTAGTTACCTTCTCCACTCAAAGACTGGTGAGAAAGGCAGCTAGAAACCTTGGAAAGTAAAGGAGATGTGATTCATCTCTGTCTTTAGCATGACTAGTTTATTTACTGCCTAACAATCTGTCAAGTGATTCAGCTATAAGGTGCCCTATTGCCTTTTTGTTTTGAAAAAAAATAATACCAACTTCACAGTGGGGCATGTCTCTTGTCAATTTTCCCAAATATGAGTCACCTGAAAAAAATAAGTTGGGATGCACACATTTAAGCCAGTGTTTTTAAGATGGCGAACATGAGAAGAAAATACCCAAGCGTATTCATTTTCTGGGCTGAGCTGACAAATGGACTATGTGTGTGTGCAGAATGAGCTAATCTGCCCTACAGCATAAACTTAAGTTCACCCTGCCACTAGAAGAATTGGCAGTTCTGCAAAGGACAAGGCTAGCTTGTCTCTTTCTGTTCTGGAAAGGATTTAGTTTTCACAAAACATGAAGGCCCTGAATTTCTGGCTACCTTTCTTGTTCCTTGCAGACACCAGGAGTCCTCCTGACCAATCCTCCTGTGCAGCTATTTCATGGCAGTGAGTAGGAAATAATGGAGGCATCTTAAGAAGGAGAGATAGAGAGGAAAAGAGGTGATAGATCAACTAAACATCACCTTTCTGGGATGCAGGAGAGGCTCCTAAAATGGAGAAATGGTAGCCAGCAAATCCTTCAGTCACTAATTGATGGCCATTAAGAAACTGCAGACATGGCCAACATGGACTGTGTCACTGATCAGGAGGAAACAAGGCAAACATGAGGATTTTTAGATAAGAGAGAGGCTTGTGGGACTATGGCAAACTTTCTGAGGAACCAAGAGGGGCATAAAGAGGAGGGGGTATAAAAGGGGCCAGTTGTGTGAAGCAGTTGCCAGTCATTATGCTTGTCTGACTGAGTCCTGCACCTGATCACCATGGTCTGTCCTATTTTCTCATTAAATCCTTTAACAAACTTTCTGTGTAATCTCTATCCCATATGTAAGTGCTGTAAGGTTTAGGTGCCAGCAACAGGAGAGTCTGAGTGAGTGGACTTGGACCAGCAACTGCATTCAGACCTTGGGCGACAGTGGTTCCCGTGTCTGTGGTGCCAGCAACTGGGTGAGTGAGGGTCACAGCTGCACTGGTTGGTGGGAGCACAGGGTTATGGGGCTATGCGCAAGGAGTGCCAGCTACTGTGGGGGGCAGAGGGAGTGAATTTGGGGCCAGCTACTGGAGTCTTGGGTGATGGTGGCCCTTGTGTCTGTGGTGCCAGCAACTGGGGTGAGTGGGAGCCCCAGCAACAGCAAGTGGAGCAGGTGAGGGCCTTCGCATCAGCCAGTGGAGTGGGACCACATGTCGTAGCTCCATGTGCCTGGGCACCAGCTACTGGTGGGGTTGGAGTGTTTGTATTCTCCCCTAACCTGGTGTGCATGTGTGTGTAATTTGCTACCAAACTTCAGGCTGGACTAGCCGGCAAGTAGGAGGCCCAGGATGCAGGCAAGGATACCAGATGGACAGAAGGGCTGTGCTGGTATTTGAGGGATATGTGAGTGTGGGGGTGCTTGTGAACTGGGGAGTGAGGTACGTGTGCTTTCACTGTGCCCAGGTGCCCAGGGCTGGGCTCCAGCGGCAGGCAGGAGGGATCCCTCGGCCCTAGGGCCCACCAGCGGCCTATATAACATCCCTTAACTAACTTTAAGATAGAAATACTAGAAAAGGAGTTGAGCATATCTAACACAGAAAGGCTGAAGAGAGAACCTTATAGGAAAAAGTCTTTACTTAAAAGTTTGCATTTTGCTGTCACTGTTGAGGAGCAGAGGGCTGATTACAGGGACTTTGCTAAATGAGTATTTTTGGATTCATGGCAAAAGGTTATTTGTACCAAAGGTGGGGGTGATATATTACTCAAAGAAGATTCTTAACAACTGATAAAAACAATTTAAAATTAAGTTTTCTGTTGTGTTCCAAAACACTGACAGGAGCTGAAATGGAAGTACGGTATTTTACATGAATTCTAGTAGTTATCCGGCTTTTCTCTTAAAAAAGACTTGAGCAGCATTTTTCATGTTTTAAGTAATTCCATAAACAGTTTACCCAGTAAGTGTCCTACTTTTTAAAAGAACCTGCAGAAGTAAGTATGAGAAATAAACCTTGTTTTAAAAAAACATTTCTGAAAATTGAGGCTAACACATTCATTAGACTTTCACTGTATAAAAATGTACAGTGGCTTTATTGACATGTACATTCCATTATGTTTACAGCTGCAAGATATGAGGCACACTCAGTATTGCACTTCATTAAAATTTCAGGCTCAAACATAACCCAGAAGTTTAAATGAAACTGCTGTTGTAATTTAATAATTCTTATACAGGACAAACATTGATACCTTTATATACAGCGTGATACTTGTTACATTTATGCCTTCCTAACACAATTTTTTTTATAACAGTCTAGGAAATAAACCAGAATATTCCTCTTTTCCATCCCCACTTGTGATGCGTTACAATTGTACAAGATTACAAAAAGTCAGTATACAATAATCAATATTTTTTTTCTTTCTCCTGAAAGCCAGCATCATTCATAGTCCACAGACACACAGATCCTTTAATAGCAATTATTTATTTGTAAATGTCCAATGTTTCCTAGCCGATGACTGTAATGGCCACATGCAAACACCTCACAAGTTTTGATGTCTTGGTTCAAAAAATGTCAATTTCTCACAGCAAGAATTATGTACATGGTATTTGGCATCCTTCTTGCACTGTAAATTGTTCCTTTTACCTGGGTTATGAAATGGTCCCATCCTCATCCCAACTGGACTTTATTCTCAGGACACTTGAGGGATGAGGGCACCTGCTTTGCTCTGGTAAAAAAAAAAAAAAAATGCTAGTCTAAAAAGTGTGAGCATTTCTGCAAACCCCACAACCCAGAGCAAATTCTTCACCAGTGGGTGGATGAACAACATGAAGCGGACATTCTGTTCCTTCAAGTTGTTTACCTTTGGGACCTACAGTGAATTTAAGGATGACAGAAAAAAAAGAGATTAATGCTTGCAAACTAGATAAATACGTATTACATTTCCTCAAAAATATGTTAAAGTAAAGGTAACACTTCTATAGTAAGAATTCATAAGGCATCAATAATGAAAGCTTAAGAAACAGCAGATAGGAAGGTGCTTTCACACTGTCAAATTCAAGCAAGGAGTCTGAAGGGTTAATAGACAAAGAGAAAAAAGTGCCATTCAATGAGATCTAAATAAACATGAGCAAGAAGTGTTACCTCTCTAAAACACTAAGTTACGTCAAACATTAAATTCATATCTGAACAAAAACCTAAATGACCAGACTGTCATTTAAATAAATTTAATTAATTAAAGCAAAAAAGGCAAAAGGCTTACAGAGAGAAAGCTAAAATAAATTTCTTCTCATCAATATTGTAGAAAAAATTAGCACAATGTAAACTCAACATCTGTAAATATGGACAAGACTTATGCCCTGCAATCGAGTAATTTTAAGATTACATCAGGAATTGCTCATCTTTTTTTATTTATTTTTTCCATGTAAATATCTTAATCAAAATGATCTCACTTGTTTTCCAACAGCAAGACAAACAACATGATTTAATGAGAACAGCATCAAATCAATGACACATGAAGTCAGAAACTAAGGCATTGGCAATAGTTTGCAGATGAGAGATACCTAAGTTGGGATATATCATTTAATGGTAGTTAAATTTTTTACTATAATTGTAATACAGCATGTCACACCTGGAGTCTGGGTTGCTGTAGGTAGGTTGAAATGTTTTTCTGTAACAAAGTATCTAATGTTTCCTGTTTCAAAGATCAGTCGTATGTGACAACAGCACTGTCTGTATTATTTCCAAGAAAACAAACAAACAAAAAACCCACATAGTAGAACAAACCCATTCTAGGATTACATAAGATGCTGAATTTACAATTTATATGACTGACCCTGTAGAATTCCTAAAAATTATCAGCAAGAAAATGTAAGAATACCAATTAGGAGTAATTACTTATCTGAGAATTTAGTGTGGTAAATTTGTTTTGTAAAAATACTACCTGCAGGACAATGTGGAAGTTCTTCTTTAGGGATGCTTGTCATTCTTTGGAAATCATCATGGCAAGCATTGCAAAAATGTGTTGTCCCAAAACAGAAAAAAACAGCAACTGAACAGCAATAGCGGCATTTGTACTCTAAGAAATCTGTACCGTGTTTGGGACACATCTAAATAGAAAGAAAACAAACACTGATAAATCAAGTACCCGTGCTGTACCAATCTGACCAATACATTTCTATATTCTGAAGTATAGATTAAAATCATACAAAACATGTAATTGTAAATGAATGTGAATTATTTTACAGCTCAGGTACTCATAGGAAAAGCTTCACAATAAAATAAAAACATAAACACAAGTTCTTTGCTCACCTGAGCCCTTGAAACATCAGAGCATGCACCACAAATAAGCTCTCTTGGATCATAGTCATCTCCTTGCCCAGCCTCAGCATCACAACGAGCCTCACCACCGAAATATGCCTAAATTTGATATAGGAATGATTAGACATTAAACCACAGACAACTGTTATCTTAACAAAATCAATCTGTAAGGGGAAGGTCATGAATAAAGGCCATTAATACAGTTTCCACTATGCTGAATAACTCTTGACTCTGTGGCTCTTTCTATATACATGCTTTTGGGACACTAAGACAATGTGTCTCAGCCTCATGATAAACAAGACCAAAAATTGTCTAATGTACTCTGATCTATGCAAGTGACTGTAAGGTATGGCTTTTGTAATAACTTTTGGATGTTCTATGAACTGTATATGAGAAAGACAGGACTGAGACTCAAGGTAACACAGAAACGGTTTACTAGGAGGGCTTCTAACTAGCAGAATTGAATAGAATGAAGTAAGTTAGTTTTTATGCTCATGTAGGATCTCTTATAATCAGAATTTTACTACTTTCTGGAAATTCAGTATACTTTCTCACCTTATTCTACCAGGACACATTGGGCACAAAAATGCACCAAGTAAGACTGCCAACTTTGATGGATTTCCTCCTATACTAAAATGTTTCCAAATGGAATGGAAGGTGAAGTGAGGCAAGAAGTAACATCTATGCTTCCTTTGTTACCATCGGATTAGCTAATACACAGAACTCTTGCTCTCGACAGTTCTGTAGTTCATATGATGACTCCCTTTTGCAGTGACAATCAGGGTTGTACATTTGTAAAAGGAAAGAGAGAGTGGTCTCAAGGCAAGGAAGAAAAAATCTAACCAGCCCAACTTCCCCCAAACTCTGCAAACTAATAGAAAAGAGAAACTCCTAAAGGATGTGTATTAGGGAATTAGTTATTAATTTGGGGTGAACAGGGGCTGGAGGGAGGGAAGGAGTTAAAAAATTAAATACTTGGTTGTTGTTGTTAAGACATATGGACGTGGTACAAAAGGGAGTAATGAGATACAAGGGAAGCAGGAGGAGGGAAACAAGAAAAACACTTAAGTACTGAGTATTAAATACTGAAAAGTATGAGAAATTGGGACAGGAATAAAAATGGGAGAAAATAAGACCAAAAAAAGAAAGTATTTTTGGAAGGGAGCCAAAACATTTTCTAGGTCAGTTGCTGCAGCATGAGGCGTGAAAATTGATTAACTGTGGGAGGCAGGAACAAAGTGAACCGCATAACCGTGTAGTAGTAAGCTGGAGGAGCTACTGCTCTTCTCTAGCATATGGAAGAGAAGTCAGTCCTTTCTCCTCTAGCTCTAAATTGTGCACTTCCATTTAACACAAAAATTATTAAGTTTTGCCTTGAAAAATCATGGAATGGTCTCATTCCATTCATCCCTAAAGGGAAAAGGAAAAAATATGCAAGAAGAAATGGGCACTAAAATCACCCACAGATCAAAGAAGCAATGGGAGGGGATCAGTGATTATCCAAAATTTCTCTAACCCTAGTCTTTGTGCAGATAAAGAATATTTGTCTTCTATTCTCTGGTGGTGGGGAAACCAGGGGCTGTTTGTGTAAGTTTTTTGTCTTCATTTCACATTTCATATCTTCTAGCTGAAGAAAATTGTACATATTTGACCCAGAGTCCAGCAGGCTAGATTGCACATTTTCTCTTAATTCCTTTTTCATTCTTCTAACACATCTGGCCATCAGCTCCATATTTGCTGCACTTCACTGGAACTCAAGGTGCTAAGATCTGCACTTGTGTACAATCACTTAAGGTGTGGCAGAGTTTCATTATCCCTGTTCTGAACAATTGCACTATCACTTCTAATGTCACAAATCAAAATTACAGAAGCTCTTCTTATCATCTGAGACTATCACTGGGGAAAACCACATGAACAAGTTTGCAGCAGTGGTCATTTTTCTATCCCAAATTCACTGTTTCTTGCATTTCCACTGAACTCCAACTCAAGTAACAGTAATATTCAGGTGAAATCTTAGTGATCAACTCCACATATCAAAGAGTTAAAATGAAATGTATGTTATGCATAGATGTCATCCAGGTTATGAACTGTTTTAATGTTCATTTAAAACCTGAATTGAAAGTGGGACAAAGAGACACTTGATATCCTAGCACAATAATATCTGCACATTCTTTTAAGAAGGCTATCACCTCAGTATTCATTTGGTTTCTGAATTGGTCTATATATACTTCTAACTTTCACAATACAGAAACTATGTATGTCTAACTTGCCTAATACTCTTTTTTTTTAAGATTTAACAACATAATTTTCTTTTTCTGCTTTCCTGCTCCATACACAGTATATTAAATACATGCCACATTCTTATACAAATGACTTTTGAAACTATCATATGCTTTTAATCTGAGGAAGTACTAATTGTCATACCTTTTTGCATTTGTAGCAAACATAATAAGCGTATCTGTTCATGGCATAGCCAGCTGGATCATTATAAAATCTAACACCTGGTGTTGTGATGGCCTCACTTTTGTGCAACCCTTCATATTCCAATCTCATTAGAGCTTTTCTTCTTACATCTTCATAGAGTTCTTTGATTGGATCAAGCAAATCCTTTAACACTGTATGATTAATTTTGTTCTGAAACAAAGAAAACTAATTAGAATATCTTGTCTCTTATTACAATAGCTGTACTAATTTGTATTATGGTAGAATACAAAAAGCATAATGGATGCCATAAAAACACAGTGCTCAGGCAATATTAGAATTCATGTTTCAAGAAAACGCTGATAGAGTACATACTTCACTTGCTGCAAGAAGAGTAAACAGGAATGCTTTTTACAGGGCTTTTTGTAACATAAATTAATCAGCCCTTATAATAAACTGTAACAATCACAAAGGATACATGAAAGATTCACCATAGTACACCAATATTCTGATCATATATTTTCTCTAATTTTATTCCTTTTCCACCTACTGCTCAGCAGTAACAATGATACCGGATAGTATTCTCTATCACATCTATGTCATTTAACAATCAGGAGCTGTTGCCATAAATTACCAAAATACAGCATGAAAGAAAACAAAAGCAACAAGACGGCATGCAGAATGGCTGACCGCTCACAAATTCACTATTGCTAGGTTTTAATGTGCTCTTTTTTCCAGCAGCTATCATATTCTTTTGTTTACTGTAATTACAAATTTATAGATTATAAGAGGAATTTTTAGCAATTTAAACTGAATTAAGTGTAGGTACATATATTCTTCAGCTCTGTCCTCCTTGTACTGAAAAGTAAAGCAGGTTTAAAAGGAGAAAACCCAACTTTCCTGCTTGAGATAATAGGAATGAAGATTAGTTCTTCCTTCCCTCCGCTTCCTGTGCCTGCCTATTGTGCCCCAATCTTGAGAAGTTATAAACTGATTGTTCTAAAAGCAGAAGAGTATTAAGATAATGTCTGCATTATGGTTACTTTTTAAGAGGAGCCTTACTTCAGGGAACAGTTAGGAAGGCAAGAAGATACACTAGTGATACTCTTTCTTTAGTGAGATGAGAAATTAAGGAAAAAAGTGATGTATTTCTTATTTATTTCATAACAAACAATATGACTGATGGCAAAAAAAGATAGTATTGGATAACTCTCTTGACCTAGACAGTAAACATGTAGCTCATTTACCTTGCAAATAGGACAGGACATGAATCCAAAAGTTATCCTTGGCCCAAGCCATCTGTTTTCTAGTACTCGCTGACAGCATTGCAAATGGAATACATGGCTGCAGTCCAACTTTAGAAAAATAAAACATATAAGTGAACACTGAAGTTACATTAACCACTGTAACATATGTAGTTATTTGCTTTTAAGTGGCAACATGTATCAAATCCACAATTACCTGATTTAAAAACCTGGAGGACCTCCATTCTCTTCTTAACAAAGAGAAAGAATATTACATAGTCTTTAAAATCATAAGCTTTCCACTCTAAAGCAACCAGTGGATATAGAAAATACATATAAAATATATCCAGTAATCACTTCACTTGTTTTTCCCATTTATAAAATACAATATACTTTAAATAAAGTAAGCATAACAGACTAAATTGATGCAATTTTCTTTCTTGAAATAGTGGTAATGACAGACAAAAAGAAAGCATTTCAATCAACTTTCATACTGTTATTGTTACTTTCATACTGTCTGTTTTGGAACTTTTGAGAGTATAACTCCAGGGACTTTATATTTTAAATGTGTCTACATTTAACATTACTACCACAGTATTGATCTCTTGAAAGGGGAAAAAAAGCTCAACCTGGATAGCTGGTGCTGCTGAAAGTGCTTCAGTAAAACAGATCATGCACATGTCATCAGCATCTTGTTTAAGAGTTGTAGCACTCTTATCACAACCATGCAAGCATGGCAAACAGTGCTCTTCATTCTTAACGCCTCCACATGGGTGACCACATGGGTGTGTCTTGCTACAGGCAATTTTAGCATACTCCTAAAAAAAGAAATAATTGAATTAATCTTTTCACTCTCCTCCAAGAAAAGGTTTGATATAGTGTTACTTTTTGAAGTACTGCCACTTCATGCAATGAAACTTAGGTGAAAGAATCATGATAAACTTTGTCTTTGTTACAGCAGATACTTGGGAGAAAACACTGCACATTTTGTGTACTTGAAACAGAACCGATACTTTCACTTACTTATAATGTGTTACTCCTGAATAGCAATGGCCTAGCAAAACCATAATTTATGTAAAGAAAACGTATTTTGGGGAAACACAACACAAACATCCTGTTTTAATGTATAACTTTATATTGGGGTATTCAACATACTAATATAATCTTTTTAAAATTGTAACATCTAGTTAAAACACATCTCCTCACACAATGATCGCATAATGATCACAAGCTGACAGAAAAACCTGGTCAAACAATCCATAGTCTTAAATGTTCTATACTCGCATGATGTATACAGGCTGCTACTCAAATTACTTTTATCAAACTTTTGAATACACTAGACTTTATGTTGACAGTGCATATTTTACTTCACAACTGGAACACTATTGTGAAAACTGAGATACTTTTGAAAATAATAATGAAAAGAAGCTACTCAGAATTTCATTTGAGAATTGGTGTTTGTAGTCTGTAATTAAACTGAATGTTTACAAACTTGTAAATATTGTAATAATTTGTAATATAATATTCAAACCAAATTCAATATTAAAACCTTTTTCTTATAAGAGGTATGATTTAAAATGCACTACTAGTATGAATAAGGTTTTCTCAAAATAAAAAATTATTTAGATCCTACAGCCTCTTCTATCTTATGTAACTCATGATGATTGCTATTTATTAGTACACACCTGGCAATCTGTATCAGAACAAACGCTCCCCACTGCTGATAATTCTGTTCCACTCCTACAACCACAGAAACGACATGCTTCAGAACTGCTAGTGGTCGGTTTGCCTATGTCCCCAAAAAATAAACAAAAATGAAAATTGTCATAATGAAATGTAAGTGATTAATATTCTAACAACAGACATATAAATAAAAATCACATAAAACAGACAAACAGCAACTGTTAAATTAAGTACAGGTAATTCAGAAAGTCTGAAGTTTTCTAAGACAATAAACCTCTGCCTATTTTGAAAATACTTGTGATTAACATGTATCTTTTTATAATTTTTATAATTAAAAACATTGTTTAACTGGGCTTGGCAAATTAGCTACAGCCACTTATTAAAAACACGCTATACCTTAGGATTCGTTCCTTCAAATATACCATCAATACAATAGTATATAAATGAAGATGAATTTGAGCTTCTGAACGTTAAGAACATGTCTCAGAACCCTCTGTTCTTCAGGGAAGGCATTTACTTGTGGATGATGAAAATTACCATTAATTCTTGACAGAAAAATACTTCAAGAAAAATGTATATATTCTTATTGACAAGACTAAAAGAATACTAGGCAACTTAGCAACAGATACAGAAGAGTGCTTCACGCTGACAGCCATATAATTTAAAATGCAGCTAAAACTGAGATGGAAAGTGGTTGGGCTTTTACTGGGCCTTCTTAAACTAAGAATTCAGTTCTTTTGACTGATATTTATCTTTAGACATCAACAACACAGACATCTACATCAGATGTAAACATCCTGTGATTTCCTTAGGACTTCAGGGCAATTCATCAATCTTATTTTAGACAACTATTTAGAGTGAGGTAACTTGGTGCCTTAAAGTGTCCATACCTATCAACTACAAAGGGATGTTGGACAACTGTCGCAGATGTGCGTGTCCACGCTGTGGATCTACACAACTGGCCAGATGAATCCTACCTTCAGTGTCCTACTTTGCTGGCAGCATTCTGCTTCAAATTTGTTGTATTTGTTCATCCCTCCTGAGTAGACCCTCTTTATTTTTTAATGTTCCAAGTACCGTGTTATCACTGATCATCGAAAAGCTTAAAATGTTTTATTTTTATTAACAAGCAACTATCAAAAGCATTGTCCTGAAGCAGGAGAAAACTCCAAATGTTGGGTTTTTTTTTTCACAAATGCTCAGTAAGGTAAATATAATCAGGATAAAGAACAAGTAGCAGCACTTGTGTTTTACCTGTCTGTTCTCTAAACTCCACCATAGCCTTCATAGTTTTAGAATCTGCTAACGCCATCAGCCAGAAAAGTTTGGTCCTACCACAACCCTCGTGAAGATCAACTTTGATAGCTTCTTCTTCTTCTTTGAATACCTGCCAGTTTAACCAAACAGATAATAAACAGCATCCTTATATTATTTTTGTCATTACCTCTTTGGATTTTCATCAGGTATTTTATAGATTCCATGTCTACTGCAATTTTCTTACACATTCCATAATTTGTACATACTGCAGAATGGATAAAAGCTGTGTAGCTTTTTGTTTTTAAAGGTAAAAATATATAAAATTAATGCTTGAACTAACAGAACTGGAAAACAATAGTGCAAAAATGCTAAGAGGTGAGCTGCACAACATTTTTTCTAATTTACTGAATATAGAACTTGGAGTTCCTAACTACCATTCAACTCACTCAGTAGGCCATAGCATATTAAAAGCATAAGATAACATTAGAAGTATCTCCACATAACTGTGTTATCAAAGTAGTTTATCAAAGCAGCAGTGAAAATTATAAAGAATTTACATCTAAATTAACTTTAGTGCTGTTAATACAACATGGGATGACTGGGAGGAATCAGAGGTAGTACGACTAAGAAATAGCCAGGATATTTCTATGAGCAAAAGTCAGAAAGCCAGGCTGTTTAGTCATCAGATAAATCTGTCTGCATCATGTAGAAGATGGTTAATTCCATGTTAAATATGTTTATTATTGTTTACCTTTTGCAGATTAAGATAATATGTTAAGGTCTACTGGCTGAGTTGAGTTACTTATAGTTGACTGCCTAGATACATGAAAACAGTTTTATGCTACTGACACAATAATAGGTTTTCATCCAGACACTTGGTTCATGCTAAGGTCCCATCCAGACGTGCTCTGTAACTTTCTTTGAAGCTTGGTATGACCCTGACAGATTAACTACCTGTTAGTGATCTTCAAGACAATATCAAGCTTCAATCTGAACATTTTTCTTTCTTATTTATTATCCATATAGTACATCAAGCCATTTCATGTTATTGTCACGTGTAAATTCTTCACATTTTCTCTTTTTAGTTACTCACTGTATTGTATATTACAAGTAAGTTATTTTCTAGTCCATTATGTGAGCCTAGTTTCTCTGGAACAGGTTACTTACAATTTTACCATATACAGTGAATACTTCTAGCTAAAATCAGGAGACTTTAAAAGTTTCATAATATCAAACAACTGCATGAAATTCTTAGTGGATTTTATGCGGTCTTTTCTTTTCCTCCTTTGTAGGTTTTGAAGACAGTTCTGTTTTCATTAGTTTCACCTACAATGCAATAGAAGTTAGAATTGTCCTTGGTATGGATGTATAAACTCAATTTAAACTATTTTATTTGTATTAGAATCATGAAAAAAACCTAATTTCTTCAGGAAGGATTTGTATAAGCAGGTCGTAATAACTTACAGGCTGTCCTTTCCTGGAGGGGAGAAAATATCGTAAATGGTATGACAGAAGGTGGACATAGAAAAGGAAGCTAACAGAAGATAGCAGACAGTGAACATGACAGAATCTAAAATTTAAATTGAGGGGCTAGACATGAGAGATGTAAATGTAAAGGTGGTAAATATATATTAAAAGTTTAAACATGCTTTTAGAGGTGAATAGTAAAATCTGATAAATAGCTCTTTTGGACAGATTAAAGGAGAGATGTGAGAGCTTATGTGAGATAAGAACTTACTTTTATCAACTGTAATCTGAACAGGCTATATAGGAGAAATCAGAAAAATAAATGAGACTAGACTGTGATGTGACATGACAGGGAAGTAGACATGTAAAATACTCTCCTTAAGATGATAAAATTGGAAATTTTCAGAGGTGATTGCAAAGACTTTACCTAAGAAATAGAAGAGAATAGATCCACATGCAACTTCAAGGCTGAGTCTGCATTACAAATACTGAGGCACCAAGGAACAGACCTGTAGAGTGAAATCATTGGTGCCAAGTATCTGATGTTACACATTCTTTGCACTAGTCTGATCCCTTGGACCAAACGCCCATTAGCAGCTGGAAGGCACTAGGTGTGTCCCTGGATCTATCATTTTCTTTAGCTTCACCTGAAAGGAATTCAGTTCATGCACTCCAGGACTGCTTTGTAACATGAATCAAGCACAGTAAGTAGAGATGATCAAATCTGTTTCAAAAGCACATTCCTGATCCAAACTAAAAGTCTAACATAGGTGCACTCAAAGATGGGAGTTTGAGGAATGATTTCTATTGAATTAACTTTATTAATGAGCTCTGTTATTCTAGCCTCTGTATAAAGGTAAGCAGTCATAGGGAATCAGTGAAATAAAGGATGACAAAAAACATGAAAGGGTCAAGAAAGAGGGAACGTTCAATAGTTTCAAAAGCAGCGGCATACTCAAGGTAAATCTTCAATGAGAAAAAGAAGTAAGTGGCAATACCACAAGGAGAATGTAGTTTCAGGTTCAGAGGTGGAGGGGACAAAAGGGTAATGCAATAGAGCATTAATTGGGAAAATACACAACAAGTTATAAAAACCCATCTAAGTCATTTAGAGATGAAATACATTACATCCCTAAAAAACAAACTAAAAGAAACTAGGAAATTTTCAAGCCTATTCATATGACAACACATTTCTGTGCAAAAGGAACCTAGAGATCACGTATGAGAAGATTGACGTAAGGAAACCAGTAGGAAAATTTGTTGTCAAGTGGTCTTCCTGGATATTAAAAAAAATAAAAATGAAGGAGGTAACAAGCACTGACTCCATGTGACAGAAGAAGTAAAGGAGATATAACTTAAAAAGAATAATGAATCAACATGTATTTAGGAGAGGCTACGCTGTTCCTAGATTTTCCTGAGAAACATTTCTAAACAATGTTAGAATGACAAAGGAAAAAGTGATGTAGCATAAAAGTAAGGTAGCATAAATGCCCTAGAATTAGGGACTGCTACATTATTTTGCAATCTTCTTCAAAAGATGAAGGACAAGGAAATTTAACTAAAATGGAACAAAGAATCAAATGGAAACTTATCTATCCCATCTCCAAAATAAAAAAGAACACTATTGGCAGATTTGATTCTCGCTACTACCATTTTCTTAACTATTAACTGAGGAAATGCACACAATGTAGGAAATGCCTACAACATGATGTCACATATACTGTACCTGTCTCTGATGAGTTTTCGTTCGTCGATGGAGATGAAGGAATCGGTCACAATCTGTACACAAATTGCCACAGGCATTACATAAAATAATTGCAGCAGTTTCACCATCATCATGGTTATCACACATTGGCTGGAAAAAATGAAGAAATGCAATGAAATAATTCTCTCTTTATTAAATCTCTCATTTCCTTTCAACATCTCTGTCTTTTATTCTCTCAAAAAAATGAAGAAAGAAAATCAGTAAGGGGCAATAAAGAGCTTGTTTAGAGTATTAATTGTATCTTTAGAATAATCACTATCTAAACAATTACTCCTAGACACAAAAAGCCCCACAGCACTACATCAGTTCTTCTGACCTCATATTTTGTCTGATGCAACAAAAACTTTTCTTCAACAATATATTTGAGAAATCATTTTCAAGTAGCCTGAGTTACTCAGAAAGATTTATGTGCTACCATGGGTTACAGGTATCTTAACAGAGAAGTTCAGAGATAGGAATACGGAGATAAATCAACATGCAAGGCATTTATCCTTAATTACTGTAATACAATATATTTACTCTGTTCAAGCACCTAATCAAAGCTGTAGGTCATCCATAATACAGAGAATACATTCTAGGTAAAAAACTTCAAAATCCACCATAAAATTTACTTATTCTATTGATATAGTATCATTTCATAGTATAGTAATATTGTAAAACACAGGGGTTTTACAATTAAAAATACCCGTACAAATGAGAGTTCGATGACTGAGTTTGATTATGCATATTTCTAAGAATGACTTTTCATTATGCTCCCAAAACACGTGGTTTCCAATGATATTGTTCATGCAGCTTAGATCAGAACCCTTTCAAGAGCATTCCCAGTAGGGAAAACACACAAATCACCTTAAAATTTGAATACCCTGCTATACAATAGGATTAGGGAATTTCAGACCGGGTTCAGCAGCTCATATCCCTGCTCGCCTACACGTTGGCTGCTCCTCTGAGGTTTCCACTAGTCCAGGTTACAAGCCCAGATTTCTGTCTTTTTCCTTCTTGCCTACAAACCAGATCTCTGTTATAGCTCTCTAGTGCTCTACTGCCTAGTTCTGTGGAACAATACAGGCGGCCTGAGGCAATGGAGCACTCTTTCTGGGGAAACAAGGACAGATGAAATGGGTTCATTCTAGCTTCATAAAGTCTTTTTTACTATGGAAACCACATTTCTAGTTCAGTTATTTAATTAGTTAACAAAAATCTCTAGCGTAGACCTATCCTAAAATGGAGTTCATTCCATCTGAATTAAATCAGCATAAGGCCTACAGGGTCCTTACTTAATTTACTGGGGCTGCTGTTTCAACCTTTCCATAGAAGGCCTGACAGGTATTACCACATTTGGGTTTTTGAGCCCTTTTTCACTACCACTAGAAGAGATCTCGACTCATTCAGTTTTGATGTGGATCTATGAGCTTTTAAAGTGAGCACAGCTAAAAACACCAACCAGGCTTTCAATTTCTGAAGCTGTTTCATTAAACGATACATTGAAACAAAGTTGACCTTTTAGGTAAAAAACTCAAAACTGCTGGGAAGCCAGAATTTAAAGATTAAAAAATAAATCTTTCTCTGCTCATGATCTGGCAGAGAGTGTTCCAGGCTTCAGGTTTTCTCTTAGTTGAGCAATTTTCTGTAGCTGATTTGCAACAAGCTCTACAGAAGTCCCTTGACTTTCTAGAAAAAGTCTCCTCTTTTTAATCACCTCAGAGACCTTTGTGTCTGCTTCCTTCACTCAGCAAAGTTTTAGTCCTTTCTCTTGCTGCAGCTTTCTCTAGCTATGTCTCCTATATTCTTTCTGTCTGCATTAAATTGCTTCAGAGGTGTCCTCTTCTAAGCAAACTCCGTTGCTAGCAGGAAGGCACAATCTTCCTTTGCCTTCCACAGGGATCTACCTAACCCAAATCACAGAGAGACCAACTTCATTATTTTGATCTTTCCTGATTCACATTTAAGAAAAAAAATAAGCTTCATGACACTGAAAAATGTGGACAGCAACTCCATCCATCCATCCATCATATTTCAGATTAAATCACAAACCATCTAGGTGAATGTTTATGTTTACTATATTCAGCTTGTTTATCCAGTTACAAAATCTTTCTTTCGCATTGGGGTAATCGCTCTCTCACCCAGGCCTGCAAGAGGAAGCTAAATCACAGAGAAAGGAAAGTTCTTGTGCACCACAAAGATTTGAATCTTACAATTATAATACAGATGAATGACATTATTATGTCATAGGGATCCAGATAGAAAGGAATAAGCTCTGACAGAGGGTATTGTATGAACCAAGTCAATCTATGCTCAAAATACGTCCTACAGGTGTCGGAAAGGCCATGCTTCATCTGGGATACCAGTGGAATTGCTATCTTATTATTGTTATAAGTTAAGATTTTCATTTTCTGTGCTGTGTGCATCTAGAACACAGGCATTTCAAACATGTATATGCCATTCCCATGGAGGACAAAAGGGAGGAATAAAGTTAGGCCAAGTCAACTTTTCCTTATCACTTGTTCTAAATTCTTTGACCACTAAGTAAATTAAAGTAGATAAAAAGGATATGAATTTCAGTCTCACCATCTGTTTCTGTTGTCCATCTTTTCCCATCCATCTTCCTGATGACAGTCTATCAACATGATCCTGATCAAGCACACAGAGGGATGCTAGGGCCAACCACAGCTATTGAAAGGGAAGGTAGAATTAAATGTTTTAGACATACTAAATAAAAAACCCAAAATACTAAAAATATAAACTTTGGCAGATAAGAACAGCATTTTTGGGGGCTACCCTTTTCCTTGCAAGTATGTCACTTCATGGTCATACACATGCTAGTTATCACACAAGAGAGAAACAGTAAAGCAGTATCATCCATACCATATTATAGAGAAATACGGCAAATACAGGAAATCATTAACATTTGCATGCCATTCCCAAACCTTGCAGGCTTTGGGGGAAAAAGAAAACAAAGGAAACAGGACAGTCCCAAAAAGTAGCTTTAGCCCGGTGGGACTGGGTTCCCCGTGTTCTCTCCTGATTGCACAAGGCATCTGAGATTGTCTGGGAAAGAACTCTGAACTAAACAGCCTTCAGAGGAAGCTTCTCTCTCTCCATTGTGTACAGTGAAAGCCTAAGAGAGCCTAAGAGTAGGTACATGAGGCTAACTAAGTTTTTGTCAGTAGGCCTACAACCCAGACTGAAATGTACTTGGCAACTGCATTTTGCAATGGTATATCAGAGGCTGAAAAACTCTACTGGACTGAAAAAAAAAAAAAAAAAAAAAAAGAGTAACTCCATGATAAAACTAACAAAGCTCATTCACCAGGAGAGCTGGCCTGATATTCAGGGATACTTTAGGTCCTGATTAAACTAACACAGTAACTGCTGTAGTTGGTATTTTCCTGAGATGGTGTCTTCCAAAGAGCTGAGAACACATGAGCAAGGAGATGAAACAGACAATTGACACAGTCTTTTAAGATGGAAAAAATCATGAGCATCAAATGCTTATAACCATTGCAAACTTCTTCTTTTACGCAGAATTATTAAGTGTAATTATATGTTTGAGAAGCCAAAATCTGTACTACCTACAGTGGTAGGAATGTCATAATTTAAAAGCGACCTGTTGAGGTTAAGTGAGTCCCAGTTTCTAGAAAATATAATGAAAGAGATAAAAAGAGGAAGAGAAAAAACTAAGGTAAATAAATAATGGGCTTTTTCTGCATGTTTGCAATTAACTAACGTAAAACCTAGCGAAGTTCTTACTCTAGTTGTTGCGATGCATCTCACTGGTGATCTGTATTCTTCTTCCATTTTGGTCAGAGCTATGATGGTTTCAGCAATAGCATTCTTTGTCACACGAGACCAAGCTTCTGACAGGTGACCCTGTTAAAGAGGAAACTATAAATGTCTAAAACTCAATTTATTGTAGTGTTCCCTTTAAAATATTAAGAAGAACTAAAATCGTAATAACTACTACAAGCAAAGTTAGGTTAGGATCTCAGGTTAAAACAGAAAAAGTCAGGGATGACCTTGGTAAATCAGGTATTTTCAAATTAGACAGACCTGCTGAAATTCACCCTCAAATTCCTGTAAGTAACTATATATTTATTCCAAGTAGAATGGCTTAAACAAAAGACTTGAAGACCCACACCAGCATACCCAACAGCTAGGCACTACAGGAAAACTCTTAGGTATGTGGGAGACATACACTGACAACAATCCTTAAAAAAACCCAGTTCTGAACAAGTTAACCCTGCTCAATTCCTTCCCAATGTATGGTGCATCCTGTAAACTGAAGGAAGTGGGCAGCCTAAGGAAAACATATGGGCATATACATACAAGGGTCACCACATTAATCCTGGCATTTACTGTCTTGTGAGTATTTATCTTTGCAGATGCCTTTTTTCAGTCTTATTTTTTTATACGCAATTTTCTAAAATGTTGAAAAAGCAAAGAGAAAAACAATCCATCATGTGGAGTCACAGTGGTACCAACAACAGACCTTTCCACTCTAGCCAGTGGAGCAACTGACGGCAAGAATAAGTCATCATCTTCTGCATGGACCAGCATGGCTGAGGGATGAGACATACTTTAATAATAACTGTTAACTAAAGACGAATGGTGAGATTCTGAAATCTTGTGGTCACAATCAAGACTAGTAATTGCAGGGAATTCCCACCCTGGCTCAGCAACTTTGGGAAGGGATCTCCTTAATTTAAATATAGTGAATGCTTTAGAAAATATGGCTTCAAATTTGAACATGTATCTGCTGAACATGCTGAAACAGAACTTTCAAAGGGTAATCACAGAGGAAAATCTGAGTGATTTAGATCATTTCACTGAAATAGGTATAGAATTAAAAAGTATAAAACCCAACAACCTACTTTCCCTCTTCTCCTAATAAACATATACAAAGCCTACTTTTTCCCTGATAATATTTCTGGGAAATAGCTGAAACATTTTTCATCAAATTCTTCCGCCAAAAAAACGTGCCTGAAGCAGATACACCCATGGAAAATTTTAGCCCAGATGATGAAACTAATAAACAACTATAAATGTAGATTTCAGTTAGACTGAAAGAAGCTATCTTAAGAAGAAATTCCGCATATAAAAACTCTACGAAATTTTGTCAAAAAAACACTATTATCTTACTTCACAGACACTTTTCACTTTTTAGTTGGAGTTCTGAGTGCACAAGACACTCTAAAAATCAGGCTTCTAAGTTAATAATGTAGAAAGCAACACTGAATTTTTGGTTCTAGTGACTCATCCAAAAACTTATTTGAATACTGGATAAATATATATTAGAGTCAGAAACAGAACTTTGTTACTACTGCTCCTAAGCCTGGACTCTACCCAAAAGACTATACTTTTTTTCTTCTTGACACTCACTCACCTTTAACAACTCAACCCAGTACTGACTGTAATAAAGATTAATGAAAAAAATGTATTCTTCATTATCAGAAATATTTGAATATCACCCACACATTTAGACAACAGAAACTTACTGCTGCCATGTCTTTAATCAGTTTGATAATGATCTCCGAAATCTGTGTAGGTGTTGAACCCTTCATCCACCAGTGGCTTTCACCTCGCCGAATATAGCTACAAAAGGACATATTATAGTACATAAAACAAACATGAATAATTAGTTACTATTTGTCAAAATCTACCACAAATACAGCACACATTCAGCATACAGTAGTTTGCATCAAACACTGTAATAACTGCTGACTCAGACTGTCAAAAGAGTGTTATATAAATTTTACAGGTTATAAAACAAAGACTGTAAAAGACAGAGACAAAGAATGTAACTGACGTGTTTCTTTTATGCCTTTAGCATGAAAACATAATCTTTTTAAACAAACCTGGAATTGAAAATCATTGGAAGTGTGACTGTAGTAACTCCTTTGCCTGCAGTAGTGCCAGCTGTCCCAGTTATAGTAGTTCCTTTGGCTTTTAGCTGTACAGTGAGAGCTTTGGCAATGCATCCCAAAAACATGTCCAAGATACCCAGTTTATTCCAATCTCCTTTTTCTGTTGAGTGAATGATATCACTTATATCTGCTGGTGGAAGGGACTTCACGCCTATGATGCTAGCCAGGCGACTAGGGGTTACCTCAGGCAAAACACGTCTTAGTAACGATGTTACCTAAAAAAAGAATCAAAACACCAAAACTCTTAGTAGGACAGCTGGAGTTTTCAAGCAAAATTAAATAAAATGCTTTTCCTTCTTTATAGGCTATTTCTGTGAGAAGGAATGAATCTACTTTCTAAATTTAAATCATACCTGTAAGAAGGTTCTATCATCCTTTGAAATGGAATATATACTGAGTTTTAGTTTATTTGCTATTAATATACTGAGATGAGGCCTAACATTTCAGGACCAATCTCACTTGAACAACACTTGACTTCAATATAGTAAGAAAAATGTGCTTGGTACCGACCTTATTAATAGCAGTCATACAGATGTTTGGACAACTTTGACTTGTTTGGACATACTCACAGACATACTCACTTTGCATATAATCTTTAGATGATGGAAAATCCAAGGTAGAACAGTGAAAGACCACTTTAGGACTTTTTAAAATAGAAAATACCTGCCTCTAAAGAATGATAAGCATGATAATCTTCTCCCTTTCCCTTAGTTTTCCTTGAGTTTTATTTTATTTTTTTTTTTGAAATGGAAATCAGTGCTAACTGCTGTGGAACTAACAGGAGCTGTCCTGAAAGGATACACTTCAACCTCACCAGCTAGTGGAATGGGGATGGAACTGGACAAGCAAGGTTTGGTCCAAAACAAGATGTATGGAAGTTTAAGGAGTAACACTTTATATCTGATTTCTCAAGCCTTTGATGCTCTTTTGAAAAAGTGTTTACATTTTAAGAAAACCTCCCCCAGCAATATCTACATCTTGCATATCTACAATAAATCAGAATTGCCAAGAGGGGAAGACAGCTTGAGATGAGACATTCTAATAGTCCAGAGAATTGGAAAAAGAAATGCAGAAAGCATGGATGTGAAAACTCCTGAAAAAGTAACCAAAAATCCACACAGAGAAGGCATACTGACTAGCAACAGCCAGCTACTGCATAAACTGTACTAAAGGGAATACTTTAAACATATATATGTATGTTATACTATGTGCAAATAAATACACACATACACAGAAAACATTCAGAAGTGAACATGGACATTAAAGCTCTGCCTGCGGGCATTAACAGTAGAAAGGAAGTGTCCACACTACTTGTATCCTGAGTGTAAGATATAAAGATTTTTAAGACACATGGCAGATGAAAAGTACACACTGCTAGTCAAAAGCCTCTAATCTAAACAGTACAGGCTATGTGGGCCTTATGTAAGTATAAGATAAAATACTCAAACAACTCTGAATTTCTGGGTCCTGTCCATTTGACAGACATTTCAACCCTGCTCTGCTCTCTCAAGGTCTACTCTAAACCAGTGAAGGCTCTGCTGCAAATCACTATTTAAAATCTCCAATTGCTACATTACAATATGTGGTTTAAATAAAAACAAGGAAATTCATAAAAAGGTAATATGGTAATATTCAATTTGCCCGTAATGAACACAACCTAGTTCTAGTTACATGTATGGTTTAATATATTTACATATCAAGTAAATAGTATTAATTTTATGACCAAACTATTAAGACTCCTCAGGAGTCTTAATTCTTCTGTTTCCTAAATGCAAGTTGTGCCATCTTAGTATTGCAATTAATCCAATTTTTTATTTTAAAACAATTTCAAAAAAGGAAAAATTAAAAATAATGCAATTATTTAATACTAGAAGCTAAATAACTAGTAATTTTGCATCTCAGAATAAAATAATAGTTCTAATTCTGGTGGAATAATTTTTACAACATTGATCTAAAAGCAGCACATGTTTGTTTACACTGAAAGGGCTAAATCTTAACAGGTTGGTTTTTCTCTTAAACATAATAGGTTGAAATTTGACATGCTGATGAGCAAAAAAAGGTAAAAAATTGCAAAGATGTCAGGATCTATTTTTCCCTTAGTGTTTCCAACAGTGTATTACTTCTAGTATTGATGTTTTAGCAGTACACTCATTAATTATCCCATAAGTTTAGCTGCCACTGTGCCTTGAGGCCGGACATGAAGGAAATGCAGAAACAACATTAAAACGGTAAGAATTCATGATGGCCTCCTCAAAGCATACAGATATTTACATCTGAAGCATATGTTGCACTTACCTAAATGGTGATAACTGTGTAGCTCTCTTGGACACCTTCCCCATAGTGAACTGGCACAAGATTGTACTAAAAAAACGAGCAATCACCTCACTAACTCCTTCCACACCTGAAAACCGAACTGCTTTTTCTACCGAATTATTTGTAATAAATAAACTAGCTTTCAAACTTCATACATTTGAGAAATGGGAAGTAACAGCTCTGATATTTAAAGAAGTAAGATAGAGTCTATGATAAAAAATATTTCAGAAGCTCATAACTTTCTATTTGGCCTCTACTCATGATGCGATACTAAAGTAAGCTGCTTTATTTACAATTATTTCCAACTTAGAATAGTCTGCAATTGATCCTGATAACATTTTTGAAGTGAAAACCTGACACTACATTTCACAAATTTCAGGTACATATTATTCTATCAAGAACACGATTATATGATTTTAAAGACATTTTCCTCAGAATACCAAGATAGATGAGGAGCAGCTAACTCTCACCTGTCTCTGCACCCTGGGAGAAGCCGTGTGTAGTAATGAGAAGAGATCCTGGAGCAGGGTCAGCTGCTGAGCCAGGTACTGCCGGCCCACATTGGAACCACTCAGTGCCAGCACCATTGACAGCAGCTCAAAGCAATAAGCATCAGAAGAAGCATCTTCATCGTTAGGCTGCGAGTTGGCGTTCTCTTTGCTAGAGATGGCATGCTCCCATTCCTCACGCACACGGGTAGCTTCCATTCGGATGGCCTGCACTATATGAGCACATACCTACCCAAACAGAATCCAAATACACAGTAACACATTCAAACTTTTAGAGAGTGAAAAAGATTACATTTTAAATATTCTCATGACTGTGACAAAACCAGAAGGCCTGTGAAATTTGGTCTGTACTTAAATTACTTTTCTACATAAATTCAAATTTAGAATAGGTAGATTTAATACTGAATTTGCTCATCTTCATTCTAAAAAATTTCATTGAATTAAATTTTTTTAAGTACCTGCCTTTTAATTTGCTTTTTACGTAAGGTTCAGATAAAAATAAAAAAGAGCAGAAAGAAGTACATTTAGTCAATGTAGTCAAAAGAAAAGTACTCATTAGAACTACTTATAGTCTCTTGTAGAGTCTACTATTTAGGAAGTTCAAAAGATTTTACAAAGCATATTTTCATATGAAGCATGTTAAAAAGGATATTTAAAAGATTTTAAAGGTCATACAGATATGTGTCAAGAAAAGTTAGAGAAATAACACATGATGCAGAATCTACTAAAATTCAAAGGCAGCCTAACTCCTCTTGTATTGCCATGAAAATCTTTACTGCAATGTTTGTCTCCTGATAGGTGTTACATAAATAAAAGGCTGTTCTATTGCGTATATTAAAAAATATTTAAAAAAAATCAAAAACGTACTCTGTAACTACTGCTTTTTATTGAGAAAGACAAAAGGTAAGTAAGTAAAACAACAAATACAAACTGTTACGGACTATGCAGAAAGGAATTATTTAATAATATACTGATTCCCTTTTTAGTCCTGTACTGTATCAAACCTAAATACTTCTAATGGCAGAAATGGGGAGAAAAGATGTTTGAAGAAAGAATCTAAATTCTGTAACTGAATATCTCCTGGTCTATTGTCACGGGACTATTATCAGCAAACACGAATGAGTACCATCTACAACTCAATTCTATATCATTTTAAATTCAGGCTAACAAAACGTTTTTTATCCTATTAAAATGGATTTTTTTTCTCTATCAGTTTCATCAGAGTTTTCATATAAACCCGCTCACATACATAATTTAAAACATAAATCAAACTTTGATGATAGAGAACAACAGAAATTCTAATTGAAAATGTCAAATAAAAGGTTCCATATTTACTGAAAAAGAGCATACTTATTACAATATACACAAAATATAAGCATCAAAGCATTTAAGAATGAACAAACCTGCTTCTGTAAATTTGTCAGTTTGCTCCGGCTGAATATGATCCCTACCATGTGCTCTTTCAGGTCTGCATCTGATGTTGCCTTTATAAAAAGCATATTCAATGTTACATCACAAGTTTCAAGAACATTTCCTAATTGCTGTAGCAATTAATATGAAACATCAACAAACTTTGTTCTAAAAGTTTGCAGGTTTTTGTTACATAGAAAAAAGATAAATAAGCCAGATCAATATAATTATGGTTAATAATACATCTTAGATGCATTTTTCTTCCTGTTTTATAAGACATGAAGTTGGAGGATGAGAGAAAATAATTAATAAGCATCAGATACAGCTTCTCTGTGCAGCTGAATACACTCACTGACTGAAGTCTTTATGAAGCAGTGTACAAAATACACTTTCCAGTTTATATATTTAAATGGTTCCCAAAATTGAGAAACACAGTAAGAGTAAACATTTTTAAAAATTCTATGTGCTATGAAAAAGGCAATAAAATGCTGTCAGGAATTTACAGTGATTGTTGGAAGTTATCCAAAGCTTTTTGTTTATTTTTGCCATTATTGTCTGGCAGCAGCTGTTCAAAAGACATATATATGAGACTAAGAAAGATGTAGCAATAGTGTCAAATTTCTGTTTTAAAGATCACATAGGAATTCCCTGGGTCATAACAGATTTAATCTTTTCAAGACATTTTGTTGCATGAGAAATCGAAAGAGAAATTAGGGCTCAAGGAAGACAGTGTGAGCTTTCTATGATAGCAGTGGCTGAAATTCCTAACTTGCATACTTAAGTTTTAGAGGTACGAGATAACTGAATGATGACTGAATGACAGATAGGTAGGCTTTTTAAATTTTTGCCTCAATAAAACTTTCTGTACACAAAAATTCATTTTGATTAGATGATGGGAAAGAGGCTTTTTATTTTTCAATTGCATCCTACTAAAGGGATGAGCTATGTGGAATATTCTGGCACAATACACCAGTCAGCATATTATTTACAGAGGGATAATTTGGATACCTTAATTTGTAAAACATCGCTCTACTATCCTTACTAGAGATTGTAAGAAATTATATTCAGCAACTGATTTTAGGCAAGACAAGTTTTCAAGGGAATAATGGGTAGTTTCTCAAATTCAGAATTATCTGCATGCTAAGTTTCAAAGTAGGAATGCAAAACAAAGTGACTTTATACTTCAGGCAGAACGAAAAGGTTAAGTCAATCCTGTTAAGATGATCACTAACTGCTATTATAAAAATATTTTTCAGTACATAAAGAAAAAATGTTTGGAGATTTTATTCTTCTAAATATGGTAGACTGCTTATTAGGAAACGTACATACTGAAAAACAGGACTGAGAAGAACTGCAGAAGGTTCTCACAATTCTGAATAACTGGCCAACAAGATGACATTCAAAACCAGTAAATACAAAGAAATGAAGATGGAAGAACAAACAAATCAGAGAGTAACGTGATTTTGGTCATCCCATTTCTAAAAACTCATCGGAGAGCTATAAAAGGTGAAGAAGAAAATGTGACAAGACAGATTAGGTGAGTAGAATGACTTTTATATGACCAGAAACTGAAGACACTAAAGCTGAGCTTGAAGAAGACACCATTGAAGGGGAGGACCTTACAGAAGTTTTAAGAGCCCTGTATAAAAAATGACATCTTGAAATGAAAAATAAAGGCCATATGAAAAGTGGCAAAGGTAGGCACAGGAAAAATATAAGAACCAGGAAACATAATTAAACTAACACACAGGAGGTGTAAGAAGACAGCAATACACTTTTCCAAAATTAATAATTAAATCACGGAAATTACTGCCACAAGGTACTAGGTAAGGCAAAAGCATAAATGAACTGAAAAAAGAAATTATATTCTTTGAGGACCATTCAATTTTGGCTATTAAACATGATGGTCAACACACAACCACTGGTTCAGGAACACTTTCTAAACTACTGCTTGCTGAAAGAGTATACTAGGGAAAGGATACTGGTGCTGTTTCTTACACATTTTTTCCCAAACTTCAGCAGAGCCACTAGCTTCTCTTGAGAGACAAGATTCTGAGAAAGAGGGACTTCTGGGTTGATCATTACTGCAGTTTTTAAGTTATTCTGTAATTGTTGACATAATTTGCACTACCATTGCTACAATGTTTCCACTAAATGCATATGGCCCAATTCAAATCTACTAATGAAAATTATCAATGACAATTTTTTAATAATATGTAATGGTGACATTTTACTACTGTTTTGATCTGAAAATTATGTAGCTTAAAGACATAGGACAAATGCTGAAAATTATCCTGAATAATTTTTGCAGCAAAGTAATATTGATAGAATACAAATAAATACATTGTGTACTTTTTCTTCTCCTTCTGGGGAAGACAACAGTGCTTTTTCTTCTTGTTCTGGGGTTGGCTCAGCATCTCCAGATATGAGTTTTCCAAATACCTGGAAGGAAGACAGGGACAATTAGCTCAAAGAAACTCATGGAGACATGACATTTTGAATCAAAATATAAAGCACTAGAAGTCAAAAAATTATAGTAACTTTCATGTTCTTTAATTTTTTACTGTATAATACAGTGGCAAAATCACACCTGGGATGTAATAAGTCGGAATACTCGCAGCGTCTCAGATTCACAGTTTCTTTGCTGAGCTACACTTGCAGAAATTTGGCCTGCTATTTTAATGCTTTCACCATCTTTCCATCCAAGAATCTTCACTTGTCGAACTCTTAATGTGTTCTCTGGACCCTTCAATTCAATTTTGATGATGTGATTATCACCACCAGGAAGTTCACTTGTTACCCAGCCAATATGTCTTGAATCCAAGTCTACCTATTAGGCAGGAATATAAAGATGCAAACTGACAACACAATATCAAACAAAAAATTCACCTACATCCAAAACAAACCCACTATATACCTGTTGACCAGTATACCATTTGCTATAAAGTTCTCATTCTGAATAGTAAGATTACTAACATGTTTAATTCTAAAAGTACTAAACTTCATGGATTAAGATAAGAATCCTTAGATTTAAATAAAGACATATAGCCTTTTATTTTTTGTTCATTTCTAAAGCCTATTAAAAACAGTATGCTAACAATCCCTTTTATCATCTAATGCACAGCTTACATATTCATAAATCATTTTGAATTGATGTTTGCTCACTAACACATACTGAAAAAACCACATAATTTACCTCAAATATAACACACAGTTATCAGTACTTAAATTATACCACTCTATGCACACACACCCTGTAAAAGAAATCTTAACTTTATGGAATTAAGGTCTGATCTCTTTTTTAAGAAAGGCAGGACTTAATAATTGTAAAAAAGACATGAACTGCATCAAATTATATTTATGCTTATTTTAAAATCAGTATGAATGAAAAAATAATGAAATGCAGTGAACACTGAAAAATAAAAAATGACAGGGCACAAGGCCGCATGCTGCTGCTCAAAGCAACTTGTGTGGGCCTAAATTACACTTGGTCCTGAGTCCTCTCTCACTTCTGTGGGGCCCAAACACTATTGATAATAAAGCTATTATTTGTTCTTCCCCCATTTCTACTGTAGTTCTCAGTGTCTGCATTGAACTGTACTGCTTGCAGACAAAACTGTTTTTCTCTTTTTAAGTATTGTGAAACAGAAGGTATATGACGCGTGAGTTAGGGTGTAGCATGTGAGTGTGTTTGAAAATAAAAACCCTGTTGGAAAAGTGTACGACGACTGAGTAAGGAAGGAGGAAGCAAACTTCAGTGCAGTCCTGCCTATCTTCTGGGAGTGAACCACCCATGGAAAATGCCTAAGCACTGTGTTTGAGAAGACATAAACAAAGCCAGGGAGTGAACTAGCAATTAAACTGTATGAATGACCAGGAATTAAGTGCCTGAGCTCTGCCTTGGCCTTTATTTATTTAATTGGATAGGAAGACATACCAAGTAAGTCTACTCACAAAAAAAAAAAGCTACTTACACTACAATTGCTGTGATTCTCCAAGAGATTGGGTGTATGTGTGTGTACATATATATATATATTCCCACAGATATACATATACATATACATTTTAGATCTGTCTACATACATATACACATACACACTCCATTGTTTAGCACGAATCCACTGTACCAAAGTTTACTTTCTTCTGGTTTGTAATGCTTTTTGGAGCTGTATTTATGTCCTTTGAGGACACAGAAGGCAGAGAAAAAAACACCTTCCTGTAATTTTCACTATACAGAATTTCTGCATTATCAGATGCTATCACAACAAAGTCGAAAAGCTTTGCGTCACCTAAAGACAATGTTTCCCCTTGATAAACTTTACCATTGGCTGTCAATAAGCCAAATGATAAAGTTCTGAGCCCAAAATGGCAACTGACTATTTGAAATCTTAATATCTTTGATGGGACACATTGATTTCAAAGTATGAAACATTGTTCTTGGTTTAAAAAAAACATACATCTATCATTTGATTTAGGAACAGAACAATCAAGACTGAATTCCATTATAAATGTGAATCTCTGGACAAAAGTCTTGAGCTACCTGAAACTGAGAACTAAAAACGGCAAGGAAAAATATGCATTATAAATACGCATTAGAAAATGTATCTCGAAAAACCTCAGGCTGAAGGCAAATTTTTTATTTTCTCCTCTATATAGTACTGAACTTCTGCTGACTCTTAAGCTGCATTTCTCTAAAGGAAACTGAACAGATAGATAAAAAAGAAATGTCAGTGCAACACTGATGAGTTGAGCATCCGAATATCTAACAATATTTCATACTACTCTATGTAATTATTTCAGGCATATTATGTGGAAGAATACCCCTAAAAGAAACGAGACAGTCTATTGGACTTGTAAAACACAACTGAAATAGTCTGTTTAGAAAATTTTCCATGCGATACCTTATCCTTTCAGCTCTAGTAATGAAAAATCTAAGGAAAATTTATATGACCTCATACTGCCTCAGTGAAAGGGTAAAAGCTTGACTGATATTTGGTATGTGTAATGACTGAATTCTGTCACTAATAAAACCATATTTTCCATGGACATTGTGATGCAAAGCATTTTGATGTTTATCATAGTAAATAGAAACTATTTGCTCAGAAAAACTGTGCTACGTGCAGCCAAAAAATGACTGCAAATTTTACACCTGTCAACTGTTAAAACGGCTTACCTGCTTTATTCTGCAGAGATCTTCTACTGCCTTGCCAGTTAGGAAAGTCATTGAAGTCACTTTGTTCTGCAACAGACAAATAAAACAAGAAAGAAATACTTTAACTGTGCATGTAAGGACCATTTTGGTGATTTCTTCCATATTAAGAGAGTGCATACATAAAACAGAGACAAACTGTATTATTAAGAAAATAAATTTAAGAAGTGATCAGTAGCAAGGACAACAAAGAATTCCAAAGTGTAACTCTCCAAAAAATAAAAATACATATATTCTTCTCTTTGTATAAAAGCTGTAGTTGAAATAAAGGTATATTTGCAGCATTACTGTATAGATCTATCAATAAAGATAATGTAATAAGTGAAAAGTCTTTTCCTTCTGACAAGATGATAAAACCTGGGATATCCCACTATGGCCTGTTGGTGTTATCATGATAGCTCGAGTTAGTTAAATTAAATTAAGCATGTTATACTTTCCCCTACATTTAACAACTCTATGTTTTACAGAGTATTACCACTGTGCATAAGATAAGTTGAGAGAAAAAGAAATTATGAGATGGGACAAAGAGGACAGTTGCACTTTGTGATAGTCAGAAGTCTGGAAAATAGTTTGGTATATTATAAAAAACTCTTAATTTGAACGCTTCTACAGAAATCATGAGCAGTAAAAGTAAATGGTGAAATAATTTAAATCCTTAAAAGCACCCCTGAAATTGAACATGCCACTGAGAATTAAATTTCCCAGTCTCAGGCTCATGTAAACCGTAAATTTAATTGAATCAGTCTATTTATAGTAGACACAGCCTTCAAAACCACAGGAATTAGAAACTTTATTTTTGAAATGTGAGCTTCTGAATTAGAATTCCAAATGGATCTGGGCAAAGAAAACAGTAGTTTTTGACTGATGAATATACACAACTTTGACTATGCAGTTTCAATAAGAGACATTTAATTTTCCTCTTACCCCGAGATCTCTGGAGTTGTCTACATGTACACACACATAACGAGCATTGATTCCTTTTACGCAGTTAATTGTGATGTTTTTAGTTTTGTTTTTGTCTTCGTCTCCTGACTCCCAGAATGTTTCTGTAGACCCATCTGTTAAACTACCAATCATGGCAGGTCGGCTTGATGTTTTAATGTCAACAATGCTCGTTAGGTCTTTTAGACAAACCACGATACACAATTCCTGTGAAAACAAAGGAGAGACTTTAAAATATCTGAAATTAAGCCCAAATACATACATTGTCTATACTTTTTTAAACCACGCAGATACCTGTTATGAGGAATATGTTCTCTAAATTAAAGAAGAAATTTGTCATTCATAGGTTAAATTTATTCAGCTCTTATAACCAAAGGAAAGACTAATAACTAAATATACTAGTAAATACCTAAATGAATTAATAAATGGAAGAAAACACTTTAAAGATGTTCATTAGGAGTATTAATTTGTTCTCTTCAGAATAAAAGAAGAAAAAATACATGAGCAATTACAAGCTGAAAGCACTCAGCATTCAAAATACCTGTTTAAAAAATGGACTAACATAACACAAACACTGCTCTAAAATGTAGATTTAAATGACATTCAGGTTAAGGGACAACATTTGAACCTTTAAAGCTAAATATGAAAATCTGAACATCAACAAGATTCCAGTAAGATCCATTCAAGGAAATACGACACTGCAAGTAAAAACATTTTAATTAAGACAGTTTGATTACAGGGACTACAAGTTTTTTGCAATTAATCTCTATTTTTGCGATAGAGGTATAATACTTGCCTGATTCATGACTTCAAAACCAGACTGTATACTGATACTAAAACTCTCTTCACTATCTCCATCATCAGACTTGGATAAAATATTGTTGATATGATGGAAAACATTGCTCTGATGCAAGAACTGATGATCAGATTGTTTGAATTTGAGACTCCAGCATCTGAAAAAACATTTAGTGGATTTTGAAATTTTGAACATTGCTTAAGAGACAGACCCTACCAGCAAAGTTATTAATTACATTTTTGCTTCTCAAAATGTTTTTATAAACCCTTAACTTCAAATTTTTGCAGGATCGCAATAGTTTCTTTGTCATCTTGAGGAAGGCAGAAGTAAACTGTACCTTAACTACAAACAGAGTCAGTATTATTCAATTTGTATTTAAGACAAATATACAGGAAAAAATTTCAAATAGTTTACAGAGACTAGTCAGATAACAGATTTTTCAAGCAAATGTTATTAAGTTATCATGCACATACACACAGATACTATGGCATATTGCAATAATATTTTTTTTAAATAGGGGATACACTACAGAATTTAAGATGAAATTCATTTTTACTTTTCAAAATCTTTTATACTATGTGTAAGGAGGTACGTGCGCATTTTTACAGACACATTAAGTTGTTTTGAACTTCTGATCTACAATGTAAAGTCTTTTCATCACTACTGTTAACACGCTTTGAGCCTCTTGAGAATTTTCCTAACTTGTGCTTACCTTAAGGCCATTTGCTGTAATGCACTACCACTGGGAAGAGACATCATAAGATCAGAGATTGTCTGGAGTAAACGATGAAAAGTGTGGGGTAATGGGTGAGCTGCTTCACCAGCAATCACTATATCTGACAGAGGATGCTCACACACTCTTGTGTCTTTCTCCTAAGACGGAATGGAATTTGTTAATAGACTTTTAGACAAAAAAGATAGGAGTAAAAACATTTATAGTATTTGTTTTGAGAATAATTGCAGTAATCCTATAATGAATGTGAACTTCAAAGTAGATCCTGTCTGAGAATTTTTAAAATAACAAATGTTTATTTTTAAAATAACAACCAATACAGGAACACAAAAGAATAATTTTGGAAAGTATCTTACCACATGGTATTTCTTGCAATTTAAAGATGGGAAGCATTATAACCACTTAAAAAACAAAAAGAACACTTAAAAAAACCCAGAAAGATTAACACATTTCAGCTGCTATAATTTTTTTGAGCAGCAAGCATCAGCCAGAGCAAACTCAGTAATTAAGCTAAGGCTATAGCTGCTTTGTTTCGTGAGAGCTGTGAAAATAATGACAATAATGCGCCAGTATCAGAGAGGCTGTGCAGTGAGAGCCAAGCTCCATTTGGCAGTGGCTGAGAAGGCAGTGGCAGAGGTCCAAGAAAAATGGGATCCACCAAGGCATGTTGTGGGCAAGGGTAGCAGAGAAAGAAAAGGAGGAACTTTTTAATGGACACATTCTGTTCTACAAGGCAGGGGAATACTTCATCTATGAAGGATACAGACTGTTTTCTCTGTTTTATAAACTGCCTCTTCTACCTGTACCTTTTCACAGCTCTTGAACACACTACCCAGTCCCCAGCATGCACCATCTTTTGCATTTCCACACTTTGGTACATGCAAGCCAACTTTCTCATCCCACATAAACACAGTTTTCTTCCTCATTTCTTCTGCAACCCTTTAATCCCTCTTCAGCAATACATACATACATACATGCTTTCCTCACTCTCACTCTACTAAGGATATCTGGTGCCACAAACAACTTCGAAAACCAGTTTTTTTTCATTGTGCACTTCCATTATTTTTCACTATGTTTTTCAGAGTGGTCAGCATAGGATTTTCTTCTTCCTCCCCAAATGACCCATTTTGAAAATGGTCCACATTTGTAATTATTCTCAGTGGGACAAAGGGTAATCACTGCTGCACTTTTTCATCATGAGCATCATCTCTTATTGATCCTCATGGGAGCTGATGCCAAGGATGAAAGCCATGGTGTCCTGAAAGGAGTCTGTACTCAAAAATGGTCTTTCTAGCTGGCACACCTTCCAGCCACCATCCTTCCCTCTAGACAAATGAAAATATGTCAGTGCATTTCTCCAGAGTATGACCAGACCTGATCAGATTTACACATTAGTATGAAGAAATGTAGAGACCCGAAAGGGCTCTTACTAAAGTTAATTTTATTTTTGTGCTTGAATCAATATGAGCTTATATTATATAATTATGCAGATATGACTATTCAATAAAGGGATTTTTCCACTCTAATTATACTGCTATAACTACAACTGGAAAATCTCAGTCCAGTAAAACCATTAGTTTTATTGATAATGATAGAACATAGATCACTATCAAAAAATATCACCTGATTGCAGCCTGGCACTTCATTCTGAAAATTAAAAGTGGCAGCTGTGTTAATACAGGCTGTTTTTTCATGAAAATTCTGTTTAGAACATTATTCATTAGCTTTCACTGTTGAGACAATTTTTCAAACATATTAGAAAAAAATATTTGGGATGAGAATTTTTTGGTTTTAGAGATAAGGGTCAAATTTTCTGTACTGTACAACCTGTGGGACAGCAAGACTGTTTGGAAATTTGATGTTTAGGACAGGAAAAAGGACCAATACATTATACTCAATTCCTTGAAGGGATCCATTTGAAAATAAATTTTAAGTCACGGAATCACAGAATGGTTGAGATTGGAAGGGACCTTTAGAGATCAGCTAGCCCAACACGCCTGCTCTAGCAGGGTCACCTACAACAGGCAGTCCAGGACTGGGCCCAGTCAGTTATTCAAAAAAAGTTCCAATCCTAGGTATTCACTTTCCCCAGAGTATCCTAACTAGACGGTTAACACCCTGCTCCCTCCTGCCTCCTCTGTAGTCTAGTAACTGCTGCATTTTGTTTGCTTTAACTGGACTGGACACTACCCCTTGGATCTACATCTTATGTATGAAACCCTTTCTCATTCTAGATTCCCATCCCCAATTTTTCAGAATTCAACACTGGATTTCTCACCCACCCCCAGTGAATTAAAAGAATGTATCTAAATATTTCGCACACAGAAATGAATCCTAATGCTGGAGAAGTACCAAATAATTGTCTTAAATTAGTTACATAGTGTGCATACATTTATGATACGTATTTTTATCATATGATCACACTATTGAAGGAAGACACTAGATTTGAATATAAATCACTTGAGCTGTATTTAGCAACTAGCTGAAAACTGTTGCCAGTTTCTTGTATGCCATAAAATTACTCATCCTAGTCAAGTGTTCAAGGTGAATTTTGTAAGCCCCTCCGTCATTATATCGAAAAAGAAGAAGTAGTCCAACCAGAGTAGAAGTAGCATTTTTTTTCCATTCCCTTCTAATCTCCTTTTCCTTTCAATCAGTAATTATCCAAACTACCTCTAAAACAGCATTTTTTAATTGATTTAGATATTAATGGATCTTATTTTGGAGGCTAAGTATAAGGACTGGTGGGAACACAACAGTTCCACTGCTCTGGCAGTGTTTTTGATGCACCAGCTGAAGTTATTACAGGGGAGAAGACTACTGGAGCTTGGCACAGAAACAGCACTCAAGGGTGTAATAGACTGAGCTAGTTACAATCAGCTTTAATGTATATATACTAGCACTTGAGGCTCTTAAAAACAAGTATATAGAATTACAAATCTGCATGTTGATATAACATGCAAAAGCTGATTATCTCACACAAAATTTAGAATGAATTACAGTCACTTTGTAAACAACTATAGAAATGTACTGTAGCTGAAATGCTGAAAGGAATCATTTCAGAACTTCTAATTTCAGAGCTGGATTAAATTTGAAGTGATAAAAATTATCCTGATTGACTTATTAGGAATGTTAGCATGATCTCTTGAGGTATCATGGCGGGTAGGATAATGTTTTCAATAATTACAGCTAAATCTATAAGAGACTGTGTGATCACACCTTTTGAATGTTGTATTAGACTGCATCATTTCACATGCTAGATTTTGAAAACTATGCATTTTCTTAATGTGCTGAAAGACACAGCATACAGAACAAAAAAGCTCCTCTGAAAAATATTTTCTCGTTTCTGTCTTTTTTCTTTTTGGGTGGGGGAAATAGAAAGCAAACAGTAAAATTATTTTGTTATTGGATTACAAAATGTGCTTGTGTATTTTTTTCTTAAGCTGTTTGAATATGCATAAGAATAGTGTATATAAAGACTGGAATTCATCAGCACACAAAATCTGGCATTTTGAGAAGGAAAAATAAATTTAACTATGACTGTTGAAGGGATTCAAGCACATATTCTATGATTAAAGATTAAAAATTTTCATTCCATAACTAGGTTTCTGTTTCCCAGAAAAGAGGAGTAAGGCTTCTTTTTAGACATACTAAAATATTTCTAAATTGATTTCAAAATACATGAAGATATTGTATTTATGAAAGGTATGCTGAACCTCACATACTTGTTCTGCATTTTCTTTATTTGATTTATTGTCTTCATCTTCCTCCTCTTCAGGCTCTACAGGTGCAGGAGTCAAGGAAGCCACAAAATGCCATAAAATATCATGAAGAGAAGTTGTTTGAATGACATTACAAAGAAGCCAGTTAAAAGCCTAAAATAAAATACACACCAAGAGTTATCAATTGGCTACGCAAAGCTGAAGTAAAACTATATTTTAATTTCTTTATATAAGAAGATGAATAGACATGTTTGGAAAGTCAAACAGTAACACAGGTCTTCAAGTAAGGCCCTTATTACAAAAATAAGTTCTGTAAAAAAGCTTTAAGACTGAAAAAAGCAAAGTCCTTGTGTATTTCCAGAAATTATTATAGGATGAGGTGGCAGCACTGCTTATTACTCAATTTGGTTAACAAAGTAAAGATTACTTTTAATTTATGACCTTGCAGGCTGAGGTTTGGTTTCCTTGTTTGATTTCTGCCATTGGCTGAATTAATCTAAACAATTTGGCCACGTCCAAAAAATGAAAGTAGTGGGGAAAAAAAAAGCTTTCAAGACTGTAACATTCTTACATTCTTCTTTTGAAAGCTGTAATCCTTTTGTGCATTGCTGTTGAGACCTGAAATTTGACTGGTAGTGCTAACAGTAGAGATGAGCTCTTTACCTGAGAAAATACACCTAGATTTTCACAAGTTATAAGTATTTGATCTTTTGGTGGCTCATTCACTATCTATATAACCTGGATAGCATTCACCTATTTCAGGTGGAAGCTGTGAACTACCCAGATATTATCTGCACCAAAACAATTCTAAAGAAACAATTTTCAGACCAAGATTTGAAAAAGGAGTTGCGAGTAAGACATGGAACATATTGAGTAACAAGAAGAAAACAATATTTAAATAATTGATTTTTGCAGCCTTAATCAGAGATTTTCTATAGAACAAATGCAAATATACTACTGGAGAAGGTTTACAGAAAAAATTAGTATTCTTGACTTTTAGAGTTAATAATACAACTAAGTGAAATTTTTAATAAGGTTTACTGATGTAAGAATTCAAAATCAGTAATAAAATTCTTCTTTGTTTTTTGTTTATATATATGTATTTTTTATATATATATATATTAAAAAAACTCTTTTAAAACATATCTGAGACAGAAGTTACTAATGTCTTATTATAGACAGATCCATTAGTATATTAATACCTCCATGGCAAAGACTCGGCAAGCAGATTTCCGTAACGCTTGTTTCATTGCTATTTCAAGTCCTTCCAGATCATGATGCTGGATTACAAATGCCAGTACTGGCCACTGGAAATTTCTCTCTCCTTTGGAAAGAGAGCTGTGGGCGGAGATTAACCGAGAAAGTTCAGGAGATGGATGTCTCAGGAGAGAGGACCCCACTTCTATTTAAAAGCATAAAAATATGCATACATTAGATTTTTCGTGCGATGTAATTTTACAGCCACAGTAAAAATAAAAAGCAAAAGAGTAATCATAGAACTGATATTTTTGTTCATTTTTTCTAACAAAATTGTATAATAAAAACAATGTGGAAAAGTGATGCTTCAACTGAGGAAGTAAGCAGACATTAAAACCAAGAAAATACTACTCCAGTTTTCAAATCAAGCACAAAAGATGCACCACATATTTCAAAACTGCAGTTATTCCTGAGTTGTTCTTGGACTAATCCTATGTGGATTAACAAACAGTTAATATTTATTAGTAAAAAAAAAAAAAAAAGCCATTGCATGTATTTGTAACAATTCATATTTGTCTACAGTTTCCAAGAACTGTAAATCCAATGCCATATCTTTGACTATTTTTTCCCTGCTTCAGATATCTGTTCTCTTACCTGCATCTCCACTGTTGACTCGTCTCCTGGGGATCGCCTTAACTCGTGCTGGCAAAATTGAGTGCTGTTTGTCATATTCTGATGCAACAACTGAATATGATCTTTGAAAGACTGTACGCTTTGCAAGATCTGTATCTGTTATTGGACTGGTTTCCAAACTACAAAGAAATGAGTGAAGTTACAGACCCATTAATGAATATAATACTTAAATTACACATATATATTAAATAAAGAGGCATGCATTTCATAATGAGTACTACTATTGTATGAAAGTTTGTCTTATGCATCTAATAATTATTTAAGTTATGGGAAAGAAGAAACACATATTAGAATTACTTATGATGAAAAAGCGTGCAAATATCTTATGCACAAAGGTAATGATGTATACAGTAAGTTCCATGAATTTAGGTATTTTTTAGAGAGAATACAAACATTCAGATAATGCCTGAAATTTCAGACAAAATTTTCCCTGGGAATGTGTGTGAAAACATCTATGAAGTGAATTTTTAAATATGCAAGCCAGTTGAAATTTAGACGTTTGTGTAATGAATAAAAGTTTCCAACATCATGAGCCCATTTTCAATTGCTATGGCTACTCCTCTGACATGTTTTACTCCTTACCTTCAGTAGACTTCTTACAGTCTGCAGAAGAACTCCCAGCTTATGCTCTCCCTATAGACCTCAGAAGACCATGGTGTCCACAGTTTTAATAAAGGAATATACCAATACGATGCACTCTTAAGGAGTTTTGTTAGAAAAGTTCTATTTCTGAAAAGACTATATTGTAGATTGCAGCATTCCAATACACTGTTTTTTTTTCAGCCAGTGTAAAATATAACAAATTGAAATAAAAACAGATTAATAGCAATGTTTTGCTTCATTATGTCCTCATTATAATATGAGGAATCACTGTTTGACATCCCAAAAAACCCAAGCATCAAAGTTGATTCTGGACTATTTATTAAGATATTCTAAGAGCCTTTCTCGCCTAGGCAAAACAAAAAACTCTGTAACTGCTTCAACTAGGTTACAGTAAACTCATTTAGATAGGAAATTGGCTTAACCTAACAGAATCCATCCAGCAGTCTTGGTACTAGATATCATTAAGCTGTCACTTCTTCAGTGAAATTTGCAACTTCCCACCAAAAGAACAAGCAAAATTTGCTTTGAAAATGTAAGGTGTGCTAATGGAATTCTTTCCTGTTCAAACTTCCCTTCAGAGTAAAATCTTGAATGGAAGATGCCAGCTACTTCCTTTCAAAAGGGCAGTCCATCTGCACTAGAGTCAGTTTTGTTATAGAATGGAAATACAGAAAAAAAATCGCTACATTTCAAGGAGCTTGCAACAGCTACTGTTCCTGGACCATTGCTTTTCTGATCACTTACTCAGTTTTGCAGTTTTAGAGAGTCTGGAAAAAATTTATTTGTCTCTACAGGGACATAAGCAGGCCTGGAGTAAGGATTAGTTTTCCTAAGGTATGCTAAGAGTCATTCATCTGTTTCCGAACAAACATTTTGTTTGTATTTAGGTTGTGAAACGAAGACATTTCTAGAGAAAGGCAATTCACCTGCACTGTCCCTTCAAGTTTTAAATCAGAAAAACAGAGTTGGTGTGCAAACTTAGTAATACTGTTAGTGTTTGAAAATACATCTGACACTGCCACGATTCACTGAAGATATTTCTGTAGCTATGTTTTAATATGTTTATTGGCTTTTTTTCTGCAGTTTCAATAGACTGGTCTGGGCTGACCTGATACTTTACCTACTTAACTACAGCAATATTTCCCATTTTATTTTTTCCACTTGGTGCGCTAATGTTTTAGCATCTGTAAGTAGCACCTAGAATTACAAGGAAGTACCTTGGGGGCATAGATTTCATGTTACTCTCTGGCTCTTCAAAGACATTAGGGCTTGCATCAGGAGTAACAGAGATGTACGGTGCAGGTACTGAAGTTGAGCGCAGGTACCTCATCTCATCCTGGAAGAGGTTGTCATCCTGGTACCCAGCAAAGTTTTCATGATGATGCCTGCATCAAATCAGAACTTGAAGTTAGCATTAAGCCTAGAAGTTACTAACACACACACACAAGTCCTTTGCAAATACAGTTAACCATCTAACAGTAATCATTTACTGTCCACCTAATGTATTGAAGACAGTTGTGACTTGCATGTGCTAATGCAAAATAAGTCATTTTACTGCCTTTAAACGGCCTTTAATTACCTTGCTAATGTCTGTAGATAAAGACATGGCATTTTAATGGGAAAGTCTTCAGAAATTCCTTCTTTGACACTGGGAAGTTGAGACTGAAATGTTTTTGCAGGGTGATAGCAGAGGATACTGGGTTCAGCAGCACTACTCAGTGACAGCAAATACAGTGCATTAGCTTTAATCACTTGATGAGCTTCCATAGTTGGCAAGGCACGAGGAGTTTTAACTTGCATTGGTTTTCTCCTAGATTGTTTAATCTAGAAAAATACAAAAAAAAAAGTGTATTTAAATTATATTTCATCCCAGGAAAAGCTGACAATGTCACTTGATTGTCACAAGTGTCACAATGTGACATTGCTTCTTCCTATCATAAATGATGCTTCCCATTATAAAATGACACTTCTGTTATTTTCATAACTCTGCAAACTTTTAACAAACAGCTGAAAGTTTTCATGCCAGATGTTTACCTCAGGATGGTTATTGTGTGCAAAATTTTCAACAAATTTCATTTTAAGAATGAAGTTAAATTAACATTGTTCTGCTTGTATCAAAAAAGCCCCACTTATATTTGTATATTTTGCATGAAGGATTTTAAATTGGTTAGGCAAGACTTTTTATAAGAGGGACATCTTTCTTGCTATTCCCATTAGAAATGCTCCAGTTTGCCTGAAGCGTAGTTACGTCCTCACATAAAGGCCTGGCCATGATGACACACAACAACATTCCTATTTTATTCAGTTTGGTTTAAAAACACTAAAATGTTACTTCTAACATAAAAAATATTAAGACTGTAAATTAAAGCAACTGCAATCACAACTTAAAGAATTCTTGAATTAGGTAGCTTGTACAATTTTACTCTAGTTCCACAGTATAAACACATGGCTATATCCTAGAATTTTTGCCTAGTTTCTACCTATACTGGGATTTTAGGTATCTAATTATCAGCAAACAAACAATAGACATATTTCCTCTTCTCGAGCACTTCAACTCTGCACTTACCTCTGTCACACACTGAGTCAAAAAGCTTTCTCAGCCTTTTCATGAGGCTAAGAAACACCCTGGTCTGGGAAGACAGTTGCCTCGACTTTGCTGCATTTCAGTAATGAGCAGGAAGATGCATAGAGTCAGTCTTCAAATCCCAGAGATGGCTAATCTCCTACATATAACTTAGATCTGCACAACTCATTTTGAACATGGCATAGTCCAGTTAAATGAAATAAGGATAAAGTACCAGTGGTAAACCTTTTAAAAAACCTCTAGTAACTGGAACATTCCCAAGAACTATGGTTTAGGTCCTTCTTCACCAGAAAGTGGTCTGAATAGACAGCCTGAATTCCACCCTAACCAACCACCAGTGATAACACTGCCTGAGTAGAAAGATTCCATTTCCACGTAGGACACTACAGTCAGAGCGCACTCTGGAATGCAAAATTTGTAGATCAACAAACAAGAATAAACAATAAAGTGTCTGAGCGAGAAGATGGACTCACGGTAAACAGAAGAGTACATGTTCTGGTCAACATCCTAGGAATGACATTTCTATTTACTGAGTGACTGAAAAACCAGAAACAGATAAACAGCACTAGAAAGACACCAATGATATGAATCATTCTCGTCCCTCATAATCTCTCTTGCCAATGGAAGAGGTACCTTGGCCTTCAGGAGCTCTCTGAAGTACTAAGTTCTCTGTACAGGCTATATAATGAGTTTACAAGTCTAGTCTAGACGTTCTGAATCACCATGACAGGCTTCCCTGGCTACCTTTTAAGTGTTGCATAAACTTAAATTAGAAATAACTACATTTTAGTTAGGTGCCTAACTAAATAGTCTCTGACTAATAGACTCTTTCCCCACCACCTCCAAAATTCCTTCCATTACAATCAATGCAGCACTCATGTTACTTTTGCTGTCAGCGGAGCAGACAGGCCACACCTCCAGTGCTCTTTCAAGGACAGCAACTGTTTCCATTACGAGAGAGATGCCTTTTAAACCTCAATTGCTCCTCAATTCAGATTCGTTTACTCAAACCAGCATGGGACTGCCAGGACTGGAGCATCTCTGTCTAGAAGCTTATAGGGAAAAGGACAAAAGAGAAAAAAACATTGATGGCCTACAGAGTAGACAACGTTAGGTAACAGAGAATCCATGCAAAAAGCTTTTAATCAAGGAACAGAGCCAGCTAACATAAGATCTCTTATGGAATTTATAATACTAGAAATAAAGCTGGAGCTCTGAAGAAGAAACATGTGAGTACAAAACTGAGCGTAGTCTGAGCTTTTCCTAGATGAGGAAGATCAGCAACAACCATCACATATACTGCCAGTAGCTGTGGCCAATAATATGTCTAATTGCCACGTATGTACTATTTTACACTTTTACAAACGTACTTTTACTTATGGAGATTAAAATTCTTTTGAGATTGTTGACTTGACTTTGTTATTCTAAGGGGTGTGTGTGTGTGTGTGTGTGTGTGTGTGTGTGTGTGTGTGTGTGTAGGAATGCTCCATCTCTCTTTCTCTACCTCTCTGCTTGTTCTCCAAGTTTGTAAGACGCAATGAATACTACAGAGCTAAGACACTAAAACAAGCAGCAAGGAATGAAAAGATAACAGGAGGAAGAAGCCAGAGAAAAGTTAGGTTCAGAAGTTAGCTTCATAAAAAGCTAAGACAGTTGTTAAAGGAAAAACAATAATAATCTAGAATGATGAATTTCTGTTTTGGCAGGCAGCTCCAGTTGATCATTCACAAACATTCCTCGTAATTTTTCCTTGGGCCAACATACTGTATTTCTCAGGTGTTTTGAGAGTTTGGTTTCCACCCTGTATACTTCCTACAGGCAAGTGTCACAGAATTACAGAACCACTGAGGTTGGAAGGGACCTCTGGCAATTGCTTAGTCCAATCTCCCTACTCAAAGCAGGGTCTGCTACAGCATGTTGCCCAGGACCACATGCAGTTGGGTTTTGAATATCTCCAAAGATGAAGACTCCACAACTTCTTCGGCAAACTGTTTCAGTGCTTGACCACCCTCACTATAAAAAAGGTTTTTCTGATGGAAAATGGAATTTATTGTATTTCAGTTTGTGCCCACTGCATCTTGTCCGCAATGAGAAGAGTCTTGCTCCATCTTCTTTATGACATCCCATCAGGTATTTATACACATTGATAGGACCCCACCTCAGTCTTTTCTTCTCCAGACTAAACAGTCCCAGTTCCCCCAGTCTCTCCTTGTAAGCCACATGCTCCAGGCCCTTCATCTCAGCTGCCCTTTGCTGGACTTGCTCCAATAAGTCCATGTTCCTCTAGTACTGGGGAGCCCAGAACTGGACCCAGCATCCAGATGTGGCCTCACAAGAGCTGAGCAGAGGGGAAGAATCACTTCCCTCAACCTGCTGGAAATGCTCTTCCTAATGCAGCCCAGGATACCACTGGCCTTCTTTGTTACAAAGGTGCATTGCTGGCTCATGGTCAACTGGATGTTCACCAGGACCCCCAGGCCCTTCTCTGCAGAGCTGCTTTCCAGCAGATCAGCCCCCAGTCTGTACTGGTGCATGGGGTTATTCCTGCCTAGCTGAAGGACTCTGCACTTCCCATTGTTAAATTTCATGAGGTTTCTCTCTGCTCACCTCTCCAGCCTGTTGAGGCCCCTCTGAATGGCAGCACAGCCATCTGGTCTATCAGCCACTCCTCCCAGTTCTGTATCTTCTGCAGACTTGCTGAGGGTGCACTTTGTCCCATTGCCAAGGTCACTAATGAAGACGATAATCGCATTGGCCCCAGTACCGACCCCAGGGGCACATTGCTGGTGACTGGCCTCCAGCTGGATTTCATGCCACTGATCATAGCCCTCTGAGCCTGAGCAGTTGCGTCAGTTTTCAGTCCACCTTACTGTCCACTTACATAGTCTGTACTTCATCAGTTTGTCAATGAGGATGCTATAGAAGACAGTGTCAAAGGACTTGCTAAAGTCAAGATTACAGCACTGCTCTCCCTTCATCCTCCAAGTCAGTCTGTAGAAGGCTATCAGGTTGGCCAGACATGATTTCCCCTTCGTAAGTCCATGCTGACTACTCCTCTTTGTCCTTTGTATGTTCAGAAATCGTTTCCTGGATTATTTGTTCCATCTCCTTCCCAGCAGGTGAGGTGAGGCTGACTGGCTGGTAGTTCTCTGGATCCTCTTTCTTGCCCTCCCTTAAGATAGAAGTGACATTTGCTTTCTTCCAGTCATCAGGAACCTCCATCATTCATCATGACCTCTCAAAGATAATCAAGAATGGCCTTGCGATGACACCAGCCAGCTCCCTCAGGACACGTGGGTGCATCCCATCAGGTCCCATGTACTTCTGCATGTCCAGTTTGTTTAAATATTCCCTAACCTGATTTTCCTCCACTGAGAGTAAGTTAATCTTGCCTTGGACTTCCTCACTGATTTCGGGGACTGGGAACTGCTGATGGTCTTACCAGTTAAGACCAAGGTGAAGAAGGCATTTAGTACCTCAGCCTTCTCCATGTAATGTGTGACCAGGTCCTCATTCCCATACAGCAGTGGGCCCACATTTTTGTTGCTCTTCCTTTTGCTGCTGATTCACCTGTAGAAACCTGTCTTGTTGGCTTTCATGTCACTTGCCAGATTCAACTCCAGGTGGGCTTTGGCTTTCCTAATCCCATACCCATGCTTGGAGAGTTTCTCTATAGTCCTCATAGGTCAATTCTCTGTGCTTCCACCTCCTGTATGCTTCCTTTTTATGTTTCAGCTTTGTCAGGAGTTCCTTGTCCATCCATGCAGGCCTCCTATCACCTTTGCTTGACTTTCTGCTAATTAGGATGGACCATTCTTGAGGAGGCGATCCTTGAAAATCAAACACCTCTCCTGCACGTATCTTCTCTCCAGCACCATCTCCCTTGGAATTCTTCCAAGCAGACCCCTGAAGAAGCCAAAATCTGTTCTTGTGAAGTCCAGGGTTGTGATTCTGCTATCTCCTTTTCCCCCTCCTCTCAGCATCCTGAACTCCACCATCTAATGGTCACTGCAGTCAAGGTTGCCCCCGACCTTCACATTCCTGACCAGTCCTTCCTTGCTTGTAAGCATGAGGTCTAGCGCAGTGCCTCCTCTTGTCAGTTCCTCATTCCCTTGTGTCAGGAGGCTGCCATCAATGTATTCCAGAAAACTCTTGGATTGCTTATGCCCTGCTGTGCTGTCCTGTCAGCAGGTCTTGTGGTGGCTGAAGTCCCCCATGAGGATGAGTGCCTGTGAACATGAGGCTTCTTTCAGTTGTCTGAAGAAGGCCTCATCTACAACTTCTTCCTGATCAGGTGGTCTGTAGCAGATACCCACCCATAATGTCACACACATTGACCTGCTCTCTAATTCTAACCCATAAACTCATGACTGGCTCATCATCTGTCCCTAGAGCTCCATGCATTCTCACTGCTCTCTCCTATAAAGGACAATTCCCCGTCTTTGCCTTCCCAGAGAGAAAGAAAGACCATCCTGGTGTCAGATAAACATTTGCAAAAGCCTGCAGGGAAATATCCTTATTCTCTCCAACTGTCTTCTTGAAACCATTCTTTGAAGAAGACACGAAAAATCTGCGAATTAAATAGGGACAAAACTAAGCCAACACTGACTTTATATTCCTCTACATCCTTATTTTGGGAACCATTTTAGGCCAGAGCACAAGTAAGGCTCAGTTCAGTCTCCCAAGACTCAGTACCCATGGGAGAGAACAGCCTATTAAAGAAGTCTGCACTAGCACTCTATGAAACAGTTCATCTTTTCAGATGTACCGGTCTGAGTCAGCCACCTTCACAAACACAGAGTGTTTTGAATGATATAACAAAGCCCAAAGTTTTGTGACTGTATGAATAAAGTAGTGGCCATGAACAGAGCTTGCTGTATGAACAGTGGAAGTATGGAACAGACTTCCTCCCTTCAATCTGAAAAACCAGAAATTAAAACTTCCCTTCTTTATTCTGCGTCTAACAATGCGGTAGGAGATGAAAAACAATTATAACCAGAAATGACACCAGATCTACACTACAGATACACAGTGGCAGGATGGAATTACACTTGGTGATCTGGATGGTTAAACAATGCTCATAATTCAATAAACAAAAAATTCAAAGTTAAATAAACCAAGACGTACTTTTAAAAATTAGGTACTAATCTTATAATGTAGTTGTATCAGGATAAAAAATAAAATTACTTTAGAAATAAAAGCAAAAAAGAAGGTAGAAGTACTTCAAATATACAACAATGAAAAAATCACACCTTGGAAAGTAATGTGAAGTACCAAATCAGAAGTAATTAGCAAATTTTCTATATTTTAAAACTATCAACGACGTAACTGAATATTTAAAAACCTTAAAACATTCTGAAATTCAAAATTTATCAAATTGGTCCTGCATTACATTCAATTTTTGAACACATATTAGTATTAAACATATGAAGATATAAACACAGGAGAAACAGATAAAAATACCTTCTCTCTTGCTGCTGCTTGCTTTTCACGGAGGTATTTTTCTCTGCATCGATCACAAACCAAATACCAAGTGCTTCCTCCAATACCACCATCACCACAATTACCAGCCCATCCTCCACAGAAGTGTCCAATGCTATTATAACCTTGGCCACCTGCGTAACGGCCACAACCTACATATGGTAAAAAGATGAAAAAAAAGTTATTTCAAAATAAGCATTATTATTTTCCTACCTGTAAAACGGGGAGTGGGAAGGGGGAGGAAGAAAAGAGACACACACATCTTTTCCGAGCCTAATTTTCTCCTTTTCTAGATTTCTTAACTTATGGGGAAAAAAGGGTGTGTGTCTGTGTGTGTGTGTGTGTGTGTGTGTGTGTGTGTGTGTGTGTGTGTGTGTGTGTGTGTGTGTGCGCGCGCGCGCACGCGCATGTGTGCACTGAATTTCAAGAAATCTAAACACACTTGTAGTTTTCAAGCTTTTATTATAATACTGCCTGAAGCGTCAGTAGTTCCCTATTCAGACATATTCAGACAGCTAACTGACAAGGTCAGTATTACACAGTAGCTCACCTCATCTGAAATTTAACAAACACACTCCCCCACACAACCACATGTCTACTGAAGCCTAAAAGGGAATAAAGTGGATTCCTTTGCTAATTATTATTTCTCAGAAAAATTCAGGTCACTGATAACTGCTGAATAAGAACAAATTTTAAAGCCTCTTTAATTTCACTGTAACTTCCTATGCAGTGCTAACACTACTGCATACATCAGCCTTAACTTCAGTAACTGGAAAAATAATTAGTTTAGTTTATAAGCTACAAAACACATAAATCATTTAGGCTGTGATAAGACTAGTTATTACATGATAGCTAATGCCTTCTAAAAGTGACCTTTTTTCAAGAGAAAACACAACTTACTTATCTTTTAAACTCAGTTAACTAGCTAAATAATGCCTAACTAACACTGATTTACCTTGTTTCATTTCTTAAAATTAAACCAATTCCTGAACAGATTTAGTGACCTGCCTCCAACAGTAAAACTGCAGACTCAGGTTGTATTTTACAAACTGCCTTCTGACTAAGGTTTAAAACTTTAGAGATTGTAATTGTAAATTTTTTTTTCCAAGATAAATTTTAAGCCAAAAGATACAAGTCACCGAAGCCTAGGGATTACAACAGGTAATTAGTAACAGGAATATTATATATTAGACAATTCTAAATAACCAATATTATACTTCTATTTTTATTTCCAATTTTCTTGGCATAATTTGAATTCATAAATATTAACAAATGGTATGCTTCTGAAGGAGCCCTGTAAAGTCCGTTCATCATTTTGGCTTTGTTTCAAACAACCTTCTTCAGCATCTTTGACAGCTCAGATCACAGAATTGCTTGTGTTTCAATCTGTGGCCACTGCCCCTTGTCCCGTCACTGGGCATCACTGAGAAGAGGCTGTCTCCCTCTTTTGTACACCCTCCCACTAGGTATTTATAAGCACTGATAAGATCTCGCCTGACACTTTTCTTCTTGAGGCTAAACAATCCCAACTCTCTCAGCCTCTCCTCTTATGAGAGATGCTGCAGTCCCTTAATCATCTTTGTGGCCCATTGCACTTAAAATTACTTACACAAGTATAGTGCTCAGGGCATCAAATTTTAATATAGCTTATATTGTGAACTGTGTTAAAATGCTAACAAGGCATCTTAACTCATTTTCATAACAATAACTAACGCCAATGCATGTATAATATACTTTATAGGCAGATAAGGGGAAGAAAAATATCTAATCGTACCTGGATGAGCTTGTCTCATGTGGTAAGTCACTGGATATGGATGGGATTCTCCACACAACTCACAAATAGTGTCTTTTTCAGGTCCTCCCACTGCAAGCTGGGCCATCTCGCCAAAAAGATTGCCCCTTGGCCTAGCCTCAACCTTTTCTTTTTTCTTTTTCTCTTTTTTGGTTTTCTTGTTATCTTTGTCACTTTCCTTCTTCTTTAACACTGCACAAGAACCAGGACTAGGAAAAATCATATTTTGGGAAGCTGCTTTAATAGTTGCTAAAGAAATGTCTTCCCAAAAAGCTACCAAGTGCTGCAGCGTTAACGGAAGAGGTGACTTTGATTTCATTGTGTGATGACTAGATGTTTCAAAGGAGGTAGCTTCAGTTTTTCCATCCTCACACTTCTCATGCAGAGGTGGTTCTTTTAACATAGACAGGACCTTATTTTTATTGATGCTTCCCATTTTAGATATGTCTGGTCCATGAGGTGCAATGTTGAACATGTTAAGAGCAGATGATATTTCCAATGAATGTCTGTTTTTCAACTTGGTTTCTTTTTCTTCTGCTGGTTGTTGATTCAGACTGCTTCGTATTGGTGCATGCTCTTTGGACAGTTCTGGATTAAACTTCAAAAAAGATGAGCAAGCCATAGCATCATGAACTATTCCTTCATGCCAAAGAAAAGCAGCAAAGACAGCTCTAGTGCATTCTGCAACAGAAGGTGACATTGCTTGCTTGGCTGGCTCTACAGGTTTGGAGCCATCACCTTTGAAAAGAAAGCTGGACTTTTCCTTTTTGGGTCTTGTGTGCCTACCAGCACATTTACGGCTCACTTTTGGAGAAGCTCTCATGTCTTGCTCATCTTTCAGTGGTGCTTTTCCTATGCTGAAATGAACTTTATTAGAACCATCATCCAGACTTTTAAAATCTGTGTTATCTTCACAGGTGCTATCTATAATGCTATTAGTCTTTAAAGTACTTGAAGTACATACTTCAACAACCTCACTGTGAAGATTTTCTTGTACAACATGAGGGGAAGGAGCTCTATTTTCAGTTTCTGTAACAGGCTTTCCATCTTTTGCAATAATTTTTGGTTTGGGTGAAGTGGACCTCCCCCTTAAGGGTTCTGTTAGTGGTACTTTCTTTTTGCGAAGGGTGTCTGGATCTAGTGTGTAAGAATCAGATTTGGATCGTTCTCGAGGAGGATCAAGCTTTGTTTTTACAGGGGATGAAGCTTTCTGAGGTAGAGTCTTTTCATGTGGTGATGAGGATCGTGGAGAACTAGCACCAGATCTAACTGCTGTAAGTGTCTTTGTCTTTGGAGAAGATGACCGGGTTCCTGGTCCTGGAGATTCAGCTCTCAGACCAGTAGTTGTTCTTCCATCAGTTTTTAGTGTTTGCAGAGTGTTATGATTTGGAGACAAAGACCTGCTGTGAGAATCTGACCGCAATTTTGCAGCATCTGATTTCAGCATAAGAGATTCACTGGCAGATAAACCTTCTGTATTCCTAGGTTTCTTCTGGTCAGCAGCAGCTCTATTCATTCGCACATCAGGCTTGGGTGACCTGCTGTCAACCCTGTGTTTTGATGACATGTCTGATTTTCCTGCTGGAGAAACTGGTCTAGCAGCTGCTGTGAAATTCACTCGGTCACCTGTTTAGTATATTTTATAATCAAATTATGATACTTTAACAGTAATACTTTTAACAATGCAAATCAAGGATTAAAGACCTGAACACAAGATACAATTGAAACACAGGCTTCTGTTCACATCAAAATGAAAGCAAATCTAAAGGGAATTTTTTCCACTAAAATAATTTTAATACTTTCCCCAAAAATATACCAAAAATACATCTCAAAATACATTAGGAAATATTTATAGAAAACACACTATTAGGAAGTATCAAAAGCCACAGTTCACTATTTCCACAAAACACTAATAAAAGCAGCACAATTTGCTTTCTTAGCTAGAATTGCAATACTTACTAAGTTTACTAGAGTTGCAAGAAAAACCAAGGACTATGTACTGATTACCTCTGCATGTGTCAGACTGATTATAACAAGAGGACTTGTTGAAAGATCATGTGTACAACCAGATTTATTTTCTTTCATGCTCAGAAGTCAGGTAAAATAGAAAGTAAATACAGCTATAAAGTAAAGCAGGTAAGAGGCTTACAAGCATGTTTAAAACAAATCACATAGATAACCTAAGGTATCCACATTTTTAAGACCACACGCTACCAACTGGTACAGAACATAACCTACTCAAAACGAGCTTCTTAATCACTATTAAGCTAAACCATCAACTCCAGTCTCCAGCGTCTTCTTATTTTGATGCAGTAATTTATTGTTCCTACGCACACTGACTTTGTACATATATTAATCCAAGCTATAAAAATTATACACTGCTTAATATAAATACCTGCTAAACACAAGTATATGCAAGTAAATAGCTCATTAAAACAATTTGCTTCTAACAATTCTATGAACATATTAAATCTTTCTTGTAAAATGGTATTTTAAAAATTCAAGACATGTAATGTTTAAATTACTGGCAAGCAATGTGGCAATCATGAATCGATTATTCTATATAACTGTCTTTCTGCAAAGCATTACACTGCAAAGCTTTGAGTATATAATTCGTCCTTCTGATTTGAATGGGCCTTTATTAGTTTAAAATGAAGAAGTATGTCTTGTAAAGCCTGTAGAATGAGGTTTCAGTACTTTAAATTATTTGACTTTTAGTCACTAAAATGCTATTTAAACTGAGCTGGGCACATTTTTTGCAAAACAATTATTTGTCAAAAAATTAAGTTACAATTAATCAGAGAATATATGCAAAATTTGGACCTTGATTTCTAATGAGAATGGTGAGGAGAAAAGGACATTAGAGCAGTCTTCTTCAATATTTACTTTGAAGGTGGGAAATCTGTGTTTACTTCCTTCTGCTTGATGGGATCTGAACCAACTTCTTCCAGCTCTCATGCATGAAGCCTTATTTCTATGCTAAAGAATGTGTAGAGGCATCAGTGATTTCAGTTTCTTCTACTGACACTGTTACCCCTCACAGTGCAAAAACAAATATATTCTTTGGGGTGAAGTCTACAAACAAGGTGTTTCCTCAGGTTACAGAGCAATTCTTGTTATTTTCCATCCTTCATATTTATGTAGCTTATACTAAAACGAAGCAGCATCAAGAAAAAGTGAATGATACCCATGTTAGAATATTTAATAAGCTTGCAGGTTAAGGTATTCTCCTGGCCTCCCAGGATAGGACAATCTAGGAGTTCATTACTTCTTCAGGCAGAGAAGAAATATTTTGTCTATATTCAGGAACAATATGCCAAATGTAAATGGTAGACTATAACGGGAACATCTCAAACATTAACATCTTTAAGGAATTTTGAGAGTCCAATCCTTCTTCATTCTTTTTTCTTATGAGTTACACAATTTGCTGGGGGAGAGGAAGGGAAGAAATAAAATAACATGTCTTGTTTTATAAAATGATCATCCTTGTTAGAAGAATAAAAAAAATTATTTAATGTCAATCCAACCTTTCCTCCATGCTAACTCAGTTATTCATCTGCTCTAATAGTAAACTATTTTCAGTCTCCTTTGTAATATAGGAATTCAGAAATGAAAATTGTAATTGCTTTATACACACTTTTCCAAGACACAGAAAAGACTAATTTAAATTTTTCTAGATGAGAAAATACTCTAGAAATGATCAATTAAAGAACCTTTTACAGAACTCCTCAAAAAGGAAAAAAAGTGAAAGGAAGACAACTGTCTTCTTAAAGGACATAAAACACTGGAAACCACTGGGCAATGTATCAAATTCAAAGTACCTGCATGACTAGTGAATATCAAGTAGGAAAACATGCTAGAGCAAAACTGTTTTATCAAAGGTATAGTCTAGCAATAATTTGCAGTAATAAAAATATAAAAATGTTTTTTACATGTTTGTATATGATTTTTACATATATACGTAAATGACCCTACTTAGCATTCTGGACTTAATCAGCACCAAATCCCCCCTCCCTATCACCAAACTCTGCATAATACTGCATCAAATTGATTTATTTGTAAATCAAAAAAAATCATGAAAAGTTTTCTTTCCTCTTCTTTCATATTTCATTTACTTACTGTTTGAAAACAAGTACTATTAGACTGGATTAATAGTGAACTTTCTGTTTACAAAATGTCAAAAGATAGTTAAATCATATATCATGAAATCACTGCAACTCAGTAACGCAACACTGAATGGTTACATCAAATGAATTCCAACAAATACCAAACTTGAACATTTACTTTTAAAACAGTATTTTATTAAGTGAATGAAATGAAAATGAATGAAAGGAAAAGGAAAACACTTTGACTGCAAATTCTGAATAACCTTGCTATGTTTGCATGCATACCCACCCTTCAGTTTGTGAGAGAGAGATGAAATAGCAGAGGCAGGCCCAGCTACATCACTAGTTTTGTAAATACGCTCACGAGAAGCAAGGCAGCAGGATGAAGTTTCTACAGTGGAAAACAGTTGCACAGAAGCAGCACAGATTCAATGGAAAAAATAGCAAAGATAAAAACAAGCATTTCAAATGATATGCATATCCTCTGCTAAATGTTCTGAGGTAATCGTTAAGATTCCTACATTAGTTTTAAAGGAGAAACACTAACATTTTCCCAGATTTGCATTTTTAAAAGAATAAAAGACGATCACTTTTGTGATTTCAGTCTATGTTATTAGAATACAAAAGGTAATATTCAGAGACTAGTCAACGGGATTTATTATAAAAATACAGCAGTGTCTAGTCTTGAACAAAACTGTTTTTAAACATGAACTTTTAAGCTGTGAATTCACAGATGTGAATTATTTAAAACTGCAGCATGGCTTTCTAAATGGCTGAGTTTCACAACCTTCTGAGAAAATTAGAGAACATGTGGGATGTTTGTGTTGGAAGGTCTCATTAATCACTGGAAAGAATGATAAAAAATAAATTAAACCCTTTAAAATCTGAATGAATCTCAATAATGAACTGTTTTTAAAAACTTGATGTGTAATCCAACTTTAGCTTCTCAATACTATTAAGAGACATAACCAGGAATAAAAGAGATTCAACCAAATGGTACAGACATGACAACTAATCTGTACCAACCCTTAAAAAAAAAAATTTGCCTTAAGAAAAAATTCTAAGTTAAATCCTGGTATAATCCAAGGTAGTTTCAGTATTGTTAGATTCCAACATCAAATCTGCTACAGGTAGAGCTTCAAAGAGAGCTTGGAGTGAGATAACAAGGAGTTTTAGATACAAGTCTATCATTTTGCTTTCCTACAGTGTTGTTTTTACTCTAATTCCTATTCCTTCCAGTAGGAAAAAAAAATAAGTCGAATTCTTACCACATTAATGATATTTAAGAGAATTATTTTGTATATCCACTAGAAGATACTTATATTAACATTTTTAAAGAGATTTATTTTGTATACTCACTAGAAGATACTCTGCTTTAGAAAGACTTCTTTGTACAAATGAAGGAAGATAAGTTTTTTCCAAATTAGTGATTTCAATCCCTGCATAGCTTAAGAGATTTGCTGTGTGGTACCACATTTTCTAGTTTGTACACATAAATATATTAGAAATCCTATTCTTAAGGAATCAGCTATAGTTCTACAGGCTGTAAAATGAGAATAAAGGTGTTCACACATGCTTGAAATAAGCATTTTATTATTTAAAACAAGAAATTAATCTTTATTTTCTCAGTGCAGTATTAGAATAAACTTAAGAACAGTATTATCTACTTTGATGCCTACATATGATAACTATGCTTCAGTGCTAACTACGTAACTTCTGAGTGACTAGCTGTCTCTGCACCATCACTTTTTTTTTTTTTAAAGGTAAAATGCAGAAAAACACATTAGGAACACAAAGCTGCATTAGAAGAACACTTCTGCAAATACAGGCCTAAAATGTCAACTTGGTATATCAGCATTATGCTCTATAAATGATCAAATAAAATTCTTTACTAAATCCAAGGTCATGTATAAACTTTGGTTGTTCCATTCTGTATCTGAGAATACTCACATTTCACAGTGCTGTGATCTAATTTATATTGAATACTGTACTGCTTCTCAAACACTTCAAGAAGGAGGCTGTGGGTCAAAGAGACTGACTTCCCCACATAATCTCCTTGCTGCCTTGGGAAATGATCTATGTTTATCCAGGATAGCTGGTCAGCTACAGGGACAGAAGTCCTGTTTCTTAATCATCCTCAAAGACTACAAAGGCATGTCCAAGCTCTGTCTCAAGACACATTCAAATGCAACTGCGTATCTTCGGTCACACTCTTTGCTCCAACATGGAAATAGCTCCAGCTTGAAAAGCTGCACAATATGGAGACATAAGAGGCAGCTCAGTTCCTATGGCAGCCCATAGTCTTCTGACAGCCATGCCTGCTTCCTCTGAGGGAAAGCTGGTATGCCAAACAGGAGGCATGACTGACTGCCAACTGGTCCACACTGGTCTAGATTGTTTTGAACATATAGACTGAAAAAGACTAGTAAAACTATATCTCTGGAGAGGGGAGATAAGGTGAAGTTTCTTCTGAAAAGACATTCCTTTTCTGTCTTTCTGTATGCTGATGGAGGAAAGCACTGACCTGCTTTTGCCCTCCTGCCTACCCAGTGGATGCCTGTGCAAAAAGAACACATTCCTCTTTCACTCACTGCTACCAATATGGAAGCTTGGTAACACAGTTAGCTGATTTTTCTGAAGCACTGCAATAAATACATCATTTTTTAGAATCTGAAAATGCCATAGTGGCAGTTGGACCAGGATTCTTTTGCTACATGAGTAGAAAAAATACACTGAAATCCACATTTGAATATTAAATATTAAAAAGGGGAAAGTAATATTAGATAACATTAGTAGGGGAATGAATGAATGAGCAAAAGCAAAAGCTGAAATGCAGTTTCATCAGAAAAATATTGGCAGTGTTTATTATCCGAAAGTAAAGTTTAGAGCACCAACATTTGAGTCACTTGAATATATAAACTGAAAGAAATATTAACTGAAAAATTCCTGCACTTGAAAGGGTAGATAAAATGAACCTAAAATTTTGTAATTCAGAATTATAACTTTGAAGGCATGATAAACCAAACTTATTTCTAAAATAAAGGTTGAAAGAATTTGTGCTCTTTCTCCAAACTTTACCCTACCTGCCCCGCAGGAAAGGTTTTGGATTTAAACAGTCTGAAATGTATGCTTTGTATCTATTTTAGAATATCAAATCTGTAAAGCCTAAGGTACAAAACAGTTTACCTTATCAGCTCCAGCTTTCAGGAATGTTGCTGTGGCAATATGTAGCATCTGAAAAAATAGCTAAACTAATACTCTCTGGCTGCTTACCATGACAATTAAGGCATTTCTGTGTTTGTGATACAGAACACGTCAGTGTAATAAATTAAAAAGTCTCTCCCTCCATTTCACTGAAGCACTACTGAGAATGGTTAAGCGTTGCATATGTGTGCTAGTGGTTTATAGCCTCTCCACAGTTTAGGAAATGCTGATAAAAGCAGCGCAGGCAAAGCCAGTGGTTCTAAATGCTCTGTAACTAGCACCTAGGAAGTAAAAGAACAAAAAAAACTGAGAGAGTGGTGAAACAATACTGAAGGAAGGTATCAAGGAATCCCTCACATGAATGGTAGGGGTTGATCTCCTCCATGTGAGGGAGTATACTAGGCTGCAACCCAGAAGCATGGATTTACGAGGAGGCAGTATGACAGGACACCATGCATGTATTTAACAGCAGCTCAGCACCACAGCTTCTGTCTGGATTGAGATGAATCAGGAAATAGCTGTGCTGTACAACTGCTCGCAGTGACTTGCCAGAGCTACAGTGGAGAGTACGGGACATAGGAGGCTAATGAGGGGGTCCAAAGCCTCCTCAGCCAATAAAAATGTTCTTCATTTGTGGTAGCAATTCAGATGAGAGAAAAACAAGCCAGGAAGGTCTAACTGGCAAGGCCTCACAGTCTGCTCCCCAACTTCCTAGCTCAACAGCCAATTCTGCAATTTTAGTTACTGATGCTGGACAGTGTGGCAAGATTCTGTCTCCCTGACTTGTTGAATCTAAGAAGTTTTGTGACCCAGCACACGCTGCTGGAGGTTGAGAAACAAGATCTTCCTTGACCCTCTACGTTTCCACACTTTAGCTATGTTCAGAACCAACCAGAAATTTGAGTCTTCTGTTTTTCAGAAAATTCAGAGACCAATTAATCAAGTAATCAGGAATAATCTTGCAGCTGTGGGAAGCTGCAGCTCCTGAGCATATATGCTACTGCTCATTTTTAGAACTTCTCAAAAGCAAACATACTCACGCTGGAGTACTTATAGACTGTTTCTTGTTTGTTGGAATAAGCAAGGAATTAACATAGATAAACTGGTGTTCTTTCAGGGAAAAGCTCCTTTCTATAATTCCAAGTCAGTACAGCTGTTCTTAAACTCCATTTAGGTTATGCCATCCCCTCTAGCTTTGTTGGGAGTTATAAGCTGCATAGAAGACCCCAAAAGGATCTAAAACACATGACAAGAACATCTTAATTTTGTCTGTCCCTCTGAAAAGAAGGTAATTTCTCATCTTTTTCTATTGTACAAGCACACGTGAAAATTAGCAAAGGAATTAAATAATACAGAACATACAGCCCTTTGTAAAGTTCTAGCAAATAATAAAAAATTGAGTAACACAGTTTCCCCTTCTTTTTTGTATTAGCCCATCTATAATACATTCCAAGGTTCCTTTGGCAAAATGCACAGGATTTTTTCTGATTAAGCTATTTATAATGGTGTGATAATAACAAAATGAAAATGAAATACTTTCCATTTTTTCAAGCATTCTATCTCAGGAACTGGTTGTCTAACACACTGTAGTATTTCCACAGAAAATAACCCAACACTGTATCTGAAGATAAAAGGTTGTCACAAGCCCTTTCCCTCTTCCTTAAATTAATTTGGAAAAACAAACAAAACCCAAAAAAACCCACCCTCTTCCGTCACCAAACACAGGAGCTGTTCTTCAGAGAGAACAGCAAAGTCTTCTAAAGAAAAAGAGCAATCTCTCACTAGCCCAGGCTATATATTATAGTCAGACATTTTTCTTCTTGTTCGAAATAGCTACTTAAGGAAGTAGCTCTAGGGGATGTTTGGCTTGATGCTAACTTCCCTGAAAATCAGGCTGCAAAATAAGGTTTCTCCTCAAGAAATGAGGAAGAGCAAAATATGTAAGTGGTAGCCTAAACTATTTAGGCATACTTTTAGTCAAAAACTGTAGTTAGCATATAATATCTAGAGCCATGGAAATCTAGAAGCAGAGGAACTACTTCTTACAACTATTAAACTATCATTAGCCCCTTTAATTTAACAGTTATTGACTATAAACATTCATTTTAATTTTAAGATTTTTTTTTTAATTGTAGGAACTGCTTAGGGACCAGAACACATAATTTGGAATGAAACTATGCATGTCTAGGGCAAAATCCAATTGACTTGACACAGAGCCTTGAGATATGTCTTTTAATGGATTTAACTTCTAATTACATGTTTCATAACAGGAGGCTATAAAGCACTTTGGAAATAAATTATGAAAATGGCACACTTTAAAAGCATTTCTGTTACAACTCTATTAAAGCTGCATCAGAGTTGAACAAAGATTTAAAAAATATACAGTGGAATTAGATCTTAATAGAATTTTTTGTCTAAATATTTTTATTGCCTATATGCCTTGATATTCTAATTAATCTTACAGTGCAAATGAATCGATTGCTTTCTAATATGGACAATTTCTAGAAACAAATTAATAACAGAGTAATTGCTTAACATAAAATAATGTTTAATCTAGACAGTTTTATTTAACTTTCAAAGGTCTCTGATAATTTCCTTGATTATTAAATGAACAAGTATATGAATAAAGCCTTATGGGTCTCCCAAACAACATTCTGAATTAAACCTTTGGATGAACTTGTAAAGGGAGGACTAACACATCTGCAAAAGACTAAGTTCTAACAGGAAATTCTCTCCCCTCCTTCTCCCCCTTACTCCTTAATTTTTGACAGTAAAAAAAAAAGTTAGTAATTCTCTCCTTCTTCATGTGTAATTTACACTGTTTCCATCAAATCTTAAATTAGACAATAAACTGTTTGGAAGAAGGTCCTTGTCTCAAACTAGTTAGCACATCAGTATACCAGCTCTAGTTCAGGATTTTTGCCCTGCTGGAATATCTAAAATAGCAAGGCAAATAACCAAGTAGGCTGAGATTTTATACTAAGCTGAGATCCAGCCACAAACTTAAAATATTTTCACAGATCCCCTATTATTTCATTTGGTAGACTACCAGTGCTGCTCCTGTCTGACACAAAAGGCTTCTTCTTTGAATCAGGGATCCTTTCTAAAACATGAACTGTGGACTGGGACTTAGAGAATACAACTTTTCTATGTTTGTTGGACAAGCAAAAAAAATTTAGACAGCTTTTCTTTTCATACAATACAGGTCTAAAAATTAAATAATAAACAGCTGAAACCTGAAATAAGACAATTAAGGTCATATTTGATAAAAAAGTGAAATTATAAATTCTGGCTTTCCTACTCTGACCAATGAAAGAAAAAGTGATGGGAGAGAAGATACACAGCACATTTTCTTACCAGCTGACAAATTCTCAGTGAGGGGGCACTGATGCCATTGGCTATCATCTGTTTTATTTAAGTGAGTTACAGAATATTTTGCTTTCAGGACATTGGTTTAATAATTAATAATTTAATAAGTACAGAAGGCAATTGTTAGAATATTTCTGATAGTCTTTATAAAAGTGAACTAGAGATTTTATCTAGGTCTCATTCGATGCACTTCACTGACTACCAACACTTGAATAAACTCAAATGAAGAGATCCAGGACTGAACAGCAATACAGACTGAACTACTGACAGGGTCCCACAAGAAAAAAAAATGGCATTTTTGAAGGATTGTTTATGGGAGAGAGGAGAAGACTAGTATTCCTATGACTCATAGGGCTTGCATGAGTATACCTCGTCTGCGGATAAGGAGGAGTTTATTCTCCAGGACTGTGATTTCTGCCATGCATCATGAGTACTGAGATTTTATTTTTCACTAAACAAAAACTAAATAGTTTCTTGTCCTTCCATCAGTAACTGCTCTCATCAGTAACTATCTGCTGTTCACCTTCAGATGCAAACTTTGATGTGCATGTCACTCCCATGAGCACCCAACACAAGATTACAAAAGCCTTTGTTTTAAGTATCGCCCGGGTGTCCCAACTTTTCAGCTATCCCTCAAGTTAGAAGTGATGACAAAATTAGGAATGTAGGAGGTAAGAAAATTTAAGAGCTATGAATTTACTGCAGTCGATTTCTCATGTTAAAAGAATTATAAACACTTTGTACTGTACAAAATATATACCTTAATTATAAACCCAGTGTTGCATACAATATTGGAAATGCACTTTCATGAATGTTATCTACACTGCAGAGCACATAAAAAAGCAAATATTGTAAACACTGAAATTAAAGTTGAATAGGTATGGTTCTCTAGGAGCATTACCTCACATGCTTCCAATTCATGAAAAACTAACTCAACAAAACAAAACCAGAAAAGTGCACGGAGGGATGATTAGTAGCTGGTAAGCAACTAAGAACAGCAATGTCAAAGCTTCAGAAATGGACTGATGAGGCAGGTAAGGCTGACAAACTTACTCTGAAGCTGTGGCTGAGGCTGCTGGAAGGAAAGGGACTGTCCGAACACAAATGGACTGTGGACTAGGGAAGAGGGAGGTTTTGCAGCTTGATCAAAGATGGAAGGAGCTGGGAGATTTGGCCGTGACTGAATGGAATTCAGTATGGCACTCAGTTGGTCACCTGTAGTGGGCAAAACAGTCAAAACTACAACCTGTTACTTGTCATTCTCCAGAAAAGCAGAGTAAAATGGTGCTCAATTAAAGTTTAAATGAAGATAATAGAAAAATCTCACAAATCTTATTTAGCCACACAGAGCTTTGATTATGGCTAAATACAAAGATCTCACCCCATGCATGGCAATAAAATTATTGAAAAGTACAAGCAGGGCTTCTAAGAATCATGAATATTTTATTCAAATTACTTAAAACATTTCAAAAGACAGCTTAATTTATATTCATCTTGCTAAAAAATGAAGAGCAGCCAAAGAACAAGCAGATATCCCTAGCATTTACAATAAGACACACATGCAACAGAACATGCAGATAAAGATTAGAAAAACTGAAGAGAGGGGAAAGATAACATGTCATTAGGCTTTGGCAAGTGTATTTCTGTGCCAGACTTTGAAAAATATTTGCTTATTTTTGCAAATATCTTTAAAAGTATTCTGTCATGCTGTTTTTCAAGGTCAGGATCAGGTTGAAGGTTTTTGTTTTTTGTTTTTTTTAAAACGAAACACCATTTAAGAACTGAAATTGGTTTCCTGAAGAACTGTATATATTCGTTGAGGGACAAAAGAGGGTCTTCACGAAAGCTGGCATGTTAAAAATACAGTTTTAATTTCTGAATGCCAATTCTCAAAAAAGCATATATGAGCATTCACAGTATATGATGCCTACAGTAACAAGGCAGAGTTCATCACACCATGATATAACTTCAGGCATAGCTAAGCAATATGAGATGGAGGCACTAAGAGCTTGAGAGCCTGTCAGATTTGAACCATCGCCAGCCAAACCTCAACAGCATCAGTTAATTCTGCAACTTGGTATCATTTTGACAGCATTCTAGAAAACTTGGTAGAAAAAAAAATCAGCAGCTAATACACAATTTACAACTCACTGAATCTGGAACATGTTTAGATGATTATCAGTTGTCTTTTCGTGGAACTAGAGAAAGACTGGTGGGTCTATGGAATCCTACATAATCTAAGTACTCCAAAATAAAATATCTCACTTATTTCCTTGATACTTTTGTTTTAAAAGTGAGAGAATAAAAACACCAGCAAAAAGCTGGAAATCCTATCGAAATAATCACCTCTAGGTAGCAATAAATCAATTTTATTTCACTGTTATGGAAGTAGAATATCTAAAAAAAAGTTGGAATCAGTACTTGCACAACAATCATTCTTACCGTACTAACCCAGACATGACAGACATCCTTGGTAAATCACTTCTTCTTAAACTAGAATCACTTCTAGTTCTTAAACATAACTATTTAAAAAATTAATTTCAGGCCAAGAGTTGCATAATTTTTCTAGGTAGATACAGCTCATGCTAGTTACCAGAGAAAGAACCAGCACCACAAAACAAGGCCCAGTAGTAACTCTCAACTGTCTGTTGGCAGTTCATTGGCAGAAAAACCATGTTGCACATCCAAAAACGCTTGTGCTGGCATTGTTCAGAGCGTGCTTTGTGCACTTTCAGTTGAATCTTATCTACACATCTACACATAAGCCCTTCCTTTCAGAAGACAAAGCAGTGCAGAGGATCACAGGGGGGTCTATGGTTGTTGGAGCTAAAGGAGGCAAGCTGAATGAGGGAGAGTAGATGCTGACCTGAAACTAAAAAGCTCAAGAGGTAATGTAATTCCCAGCTGCTGGGCATACCTGTACTATATTCCTGAGAATACTCTGTGATATCTTTTTTTATCCACCACTTGTTTTTCTATGAGCTTATTTATCCCAGTCACCCCATTATTCCACATACAGCACTCACTACACAATATTTTGTATTTTAAACTGTTATAAAGCTACTCCTTCTTTATCTGATTTAAAAACAACCATCATTACTACTAAATATGCAAATTCTTATAATTCCAAAGGAGAATTATAGTGATAAGATCCATGCGTTTGACACATATTTGCTTCATCAGTTGGTTTTGCTCTATGGAGAACTACTTGTCCCAAGATGCAGTAGCTTAGCTCTCCACACTGTGTAAGAAGCAGAATTATAGGAGTGAACCACTCTTACTTCTTGATCAAATTTATAAATTTATTAAAGCTCTCAGACCGGTTATAATATTTAGTATCTATAAAAGTGAAAAAGAACATCATTACCAGGCCCCAAAATGTTTTAGATTAAATTTCTGGATATCACTGATTATTAAAAAAATTCAATTAATGTAATTCCTTCTTCCTGAATATCTAATCAATTCAGATCTATACTGTATGTAAGCACAAAGACATTCTTGGGCCACATTCCAAAATCATGATATGATTTCAATCAGTCTTCTGTCTTTCCTACTATTTTCTTAGAGTAGGTAGAGGGGACATTAGAAGAACAACTAAGTTTAACAGCTAAACATTATCTACTGTGCCTATACATAAGCCATACAAACAGTGTTGTCAGTGTTTATACAGTGGAAGAGGACACGGCAATGATTTTTACAGCAGTGTGCAAGGCCTAGCAGTCAGAAGAAATTTCCTTCTGTGCCTGTCCAGGAGCCTAGACTCAGGAGCTACTGCTGTAGCCTTGTGACTTATGATGATATCCCAAGACTGGCAAGTGACTTCCAGCACTAAAAAGGCTAGATCAGCCAGTGTGTTGTTTAAATACAAACAGGGAAAATGTTTCCTTCTAACATTTGTGGATTCACAATAAAATAGGATTCCTGTTACCTGGTTATTTATTTTTAGAAATTAATATAGATAATCTATTATTGCAGTTAATCACTTTCTCTGGACAAAGAATGGCAACTGTTCAAATGTCTAATAAGTCTTGGAATATCAAGCTAAATCTTCTGCTTCTTTCTAGAAGAGTACTTTCAAAAATTCAGTAAAGAAAGGCTAGCTACCTGTAACTAGAACTATTTAAATAGTTTGACATTACAAAGGCTACTCTTGGAAGTGTCTGTAAAGTAATCCTGGAGTTTCTGCAAAGCTCATGATTGTGAGACCAAGCAGACCCTCTCTCAAACTATAAAATGCTCCAAAACGATATCATATATAAAGCAGCACAGATACAGAGAGGTCCTTTTTCGTTGGAAATGTTCCAGTTTATATACATGAATATTAACCTGGACAAGAGAAAGAACACTGGCATACACTGGATAGTGAGAGCACTATCCTCCATGTGACAAGCCCATTTCCTAAAATAAGTCATTACTGCAAAGGGAAGTTTCCGCAAGAACAATTTGAAAGTTATCGGCTCAGAATAACTAAATGCATATCGGGGTAGGGCCATTCACAAGGAATATTAAAAACTTGCTGGTAATGTAGAAGGCTGGAATACAGAAAACATGGCTAAATCAAACAGAATGATTGTGAGAGGTACATCTTCTTCCTTGCAGACAATACTGTAAATACACATCTACTGCATGGGGATCTTTACATTCGACCAGCAGCCTGAAATGTTCATAGATGGTTACTAAATTTTCATTGAAACTAGTACATCCCTACAAGAAGGGTTCTGACAGACAAGCATCTTCAACAGAAGTGCTCCATTCAAAAATTCTCCTAACAGAAAGTGCTTCCACCTTTAGTTCTTTTTATTTCCAAAACTCAAAGCTTCTTAGACCTGAGAATGCAAGACAGAAGGTGACATATACAATAATGATACAATAGAAGTTATTCTTCTAAAACAGAAGAATTCTGTTTTGGGGAAAATAGTATTTCTACTCTTTCACACAGAGTTGACAACAACTCTCTACTCTTGAGGAATTCAGAAGCAATTACAGTTACAGGGAATAAGTACACCCATTTAGCTGAGATCTTCATCCACACTAAATATCAAAATTTGAGAGTATGTCACTAGAATAATGTGTGTATATATATATATAATGTATATGAATAATGCATATACAATGTATAACGATATGGAATTCAATGCAGGACTGCCTTCTAAACTTTCTGTAACTGCAGCACCCTAAAGAAGCACCTTAGAGATTAAGATAGGATATAGTGAAAGGAATCACAATGTCTTCAGAAACTAGGATTCCTGTTAGTATAGTACATTTATCTTCAAGAATTTATCTTTGGAGAACACAAGCAAACAATTCTTTTCGTAGTATCTTACTGCAGGAAAAGAATGGGTAATATTTCTGTACTATTACACAGTTGACATTGAGACAAGTTGTAATACTGCCTCATAGACCGAGCACCTTAAGCACTCCTGCTCACTCTTGATTCAGCCATTATTTTGAAATGAGTATAGCTGAACCAGGAAAAAGTACAAAAAAACCCTATAAACTAAAGAAAACCACCTGAACTTTTCCAAACTTTGTCCAAAAAAGGGGTTCCCTGTAGCAATGTGTATACAAATATGAACTACTTCCTTACGTGGTAAAACTCTGAAATGACATAAAACTCTTCCACGTTACGAAAATAACTGACAAAAAAATCTAGGAATAAATTTTCCCTTCATCTTTCTGCCTTTAAAACAAGTCCCAATTGAAGTCATTCTATTCAGCAAATGACCCATAATATGTGTTGGTATTAAAAACACATAGCGCCCCTAAGATCCACACTCATAGTGGCATGAGCAGAGTACAGATATTTAAGAGGAGAATGACAAAGCTCCATGTTTCAGTAATATTTCTCAAGGATATCTGCCTTGACAAAAGTCCCTTCTGTGTCTTCTAGATCTACTCAATGAACAAGCAAAAGGCATACAGTCTAAGTTCACTGTGATGGCCTATCTATATTTATATCTTGGCAATGAAATAAACCATGCGTAAAAGAAGGAATTATTTTATGACAGTAAAATGAATAAGGTACTATTTACTTCCAAGCATTTATAACTGGTATCTATGTGGTTGAAAGGTCACTAGCTAAAACTAATTAGTTTTACAACTTGAATCTCAATTAGTATCTTTTATCTTGTCATCAATTTAAAAGCACTTAAAATGGTAAGACAGACAGATGAGAAACGTTTATATATCTTTCTGATCTTTTTTAAAACCAGTATGATCTAAATCCAACATTTATTTCATCTTGTTTTATAAGTAAATATTTTTCATTTCTTCATTATAATTTTGTGCCTACCACTACAGAAAGCTTCAATTATAAGATACAGATATTTACCAATCCCTTTAAATTTCACTCAGTATAAACACTGTGTATAAAGCAGAGAAAAAAGCAATTACAACATTACTAACTAAATGTATTGTAAAACACCTTGCAACTCACTGCGCTACTGGTTACGTTTTTTGGAGCACATCTGATGATGCCTCAAATGCTATCGGTATGCAGCAGAATAGTGGGAAATAAGTAACAAAAACATACACAAAATTAAGAAAAACATTATTTTATAAAATGTTTGAGTGTAACAACATACCTTTGTTATTTCCGAGGCCATAATCAAATCCTTGTCCATTACTACAGCTTGTCGCCTTACTGAAAGCTTGTATTGAAAAAGGACTTGGAGGGGGAGTCTGAACATTCTGATCTAGAAGAACTTGCTCTGTAAAAAAAGCCATCACTTCAGAATCAGACTTTCTTAGTAACTGATTTACATTGGCAAGATGAGTCACAAGGAAAAGGAGCAGTATTTTTAAATTTTTTTCCACAGATAGCACTCTTCCACTCTACCCAATTCTCTTCAGAAAGGAAAGCACATCTCTCCTCTTTAGAGCTCATGCTCTAAAACCAAAAAAGATTAAGGGGTTAATACCACGCAAACTGATTTTATCTTTGACTGAGTTGCTGTAAGCTTTTCTGTCATATGCTGCTTTGAACAAGCTTGATACTTAATCTTCCAGTAATACCACACCGTTCAATTATTTATTCTTTGGATAGCAATTGTTAAATTCATTTGACAAAATAGGGTGGAGAAAAGAGAGTTTTCAGAGCAACAATAAACTCAGAGCCAATACATTTTTAATCATAGCTACTGCCTTAATTGTTCATGGGATATAAGACATTTTCACTGATTTCCTGACAGATCTATTCACTGTATATACTGAGTACCATAGTTTTGCTTTTGTATGCTACTAAAAAAAAGCCAAAGCCAAAACAGCCTGGGGTCTTTTTGAATACCCAAAACAACAGAGGAGCTAACATGAATAAGAGACAGGATCCACTTGAATATAAAGGATTTAGAGAGACATCACTGACTTAATGTGGTTAGGAACATAATTCCAAGTGATGATCTGTAAAAAATAATTTATGTGAAATCTCCCCAAATGCATGTTAAAAGTTCAGGCTGGTATGGACAACTCTTTCTCTTGTAAAGAAACTAAAATGAAGATGAATACAATTACAAAAACACTACTCTTCTAAGTGCCATTTCAATAAAATTTGAATTGCAGACCAAATCCGCACTTCAGAGAATGTACTTTGATATAATACACACATACAGAAAAAAAAGGTTTTATCAGTGAGAAGGCTGGAAATTTAAATTCAGTTTTAAAAAAGAAAGGCTCTAAAATATCCTTGATTTTCATCCTTCATATGTAGAATTACATGAGAAAAATTAAAAAATATATATCTTGATTGTTAGAACATAACACACCCACATAGCACTTTTTTGGCTTCATTATAAATGAGAACAACAGTCTAAGCAATAGGTAAATAAAGAACCTGCACATTTTGATAAATCTACTTCCTCCTTTGTTAAGTTGATTTTATCTCTCTCTGATACAGGAAAACTAGTACTAGAACTTAATGAAGGATGAGGTTAGAGCATTCATTAGACAGCAATAATAAAATGCTGCACTTAAAATGAGCCTCCAACCTATCTTTAATCAACAATAGAAAAAAATGTTGGTACTTTCTGAATTACAGGTAAATCTAGATCTTGCTGTAGTGTTTCCCCCAAAATATCTGGATACCTGCCTACAGATTTGGGTACTTATTACGACTCTTTTGCTTTGTCTCTGAAAAAAACCTATTTCTTTCTGAGAATCTTCTTATCATTTTATTAAGTAATAAAAATATAAAAGTAATCTGAACAATGGTATAATTTCTGGATAAAAATATAGCCAGTTGCAGATCTGGTTGGAGCTCCTCCAACTGCTCTTTATTTCCCTTCAGTAAAAGCACTGTAACATGACAGCGAACATTCCTAATTCATTTCATGGTACATAAAAGAGATTAGTTTAAATCATTTTCAGCTGTGGCTTAAGCTCATTAGTTTTGCTTGGTACTGAAATGGACTCAGAACACAGAATAGGCTGAAATATCTCAGTAATAGCAGTGATGACTTCTTAAACTGTTTAGCTAGATGCACAAGAGGCATCTGTCTTTACCTTAATTATAAAAACAAAGACTCATCCAGACAAGAATAAAACCAGGCATAGGAGTCACACATGAAAATTACCAAAATAACATCCCAGTGCATTGGATTATAAAAATCCTATTATAGTGTGGTCCTCAAAGTTTGGAGCTTGCATTTCTCTTCTTCTGCAAGAGCAAAGACATACAGAAATTGTCCTTCAATATATGTATGTAACTGTATGTATGTATGTATGTATGTACAAGTATGTAACTCAAGAATTTGAAGTTGGGCCTTCAAACAAGGTTCTGTTAATTTTAACAAATAAAGAATTTGTTAAAGTCTTCCAAATTTCGGAATTCTGTTGTAAAGAATGAGAAATCTGAAAAATCGTTTTCTATAGAGAAAGGATGAAAGGATAAATTACTAAAGCTGGAAAAGATTACTCAAAAAAGCTAAATATTGCCAAATGACTTAAATGCAAGTTTTATCTATTCCTCATGAATGGATAATTTTGCACAACTACATGTATACATAACCTGAATATGAAAATATTTAGACTACGAATTAGGATAAAGTTTATTAACTGCAGAGAAATGAGATTACTAAAAAAAGCGAACAGTCTCATTTTAGGACAGAAAAAGGTTAAAATTAACAACTGTATTAATGAATATGCATGCTTTCAACAGTAAGATACTGTTCTGATTAATAAATACTCAATTTCAGAACTTGATATTTTCAGACAAAACTAAAAAATGGAAGATCTATGACTTCAAAAAAATACTGTGCTAAGTGTTCAACAAACCGTTTCTGTTCACAATATATACATTTTATAAAACACCTTTGTCTTTTCTCTGTCTTCATAAAATGTTTTATACCTTAAAGTCAAGCAACAGCTCACAACAAATGCCTAAATACTACCAAGGAATTTCTCTGTGTTAATACTGTAACATGATGATAATCATAAAGCATCTAAATGTAAAACAATTTTCAACACAAAATGCCCAAGTCAGAAACAGGGCAAAGAGTCTATTACAATGAACAAGTAAGAGATTGTAAGTACGACCTAATAGCACAAGCAGAATATAACTGCTGAGGTGGAAGTTTTTCATGAAGAGAGCTTTAGACAAATGGATGTGGTAGACAGATTCCATAAATGGAGAGAAAAGATTATAGACAGAAACTGTCCAAATTTATTCAGAAAACAGAGAAATATGCGCTGAAGAAAAGGAAGGATAATAGCTCACTAAGTGAGCTAAAACAAACCCATCTCATAGGGAACTCTATGAAAACTGATGAACAGAAGAACCTTACAGGCATTCTCAGAGAGAAACATTTAGCAAAACATTTAATAAAAGCATGCCAATGAAGATCCGTGGTAACTTCTACTAGACATTTGAAAGACAGGAGAGAGACACTGGACATCTGGAGAGCTGTGTCCAGTTTTGCCCCACTGCAAGACAGGCACTGACATCCTGTAAGCGAGTCCAACAGGGGCCACCAAAATGGTCAGAGGACTGGAGCACATAATATCTTAGAAGCTGAGAAAACTGGGTTTGTTCGGACTTAAGAAGAGAAAGCTAATGGGAGATCTTATTGCTCTCTTCAACCATCTAACAGGAGCATTCAGAGAAGATGAAGCCAGACTCTTCTCAGAGAGTCATAGTAACAGGACAAGAGACAACAAACAAAGGTTACAGCATGGGAAAATGTGATTAGGTATTAGGAAAATTTTCACCATGAACATGAGTCAAACATTGAAACAGGTTGCCCAGAGAGGTTGCAAAATCTCCATTCTCGGAGATACTGAGAACTTGACTAGACAAGGGCCTAAGCAACCTCATCTAGCTGGATCTGCACTGGATCTGCACTGAGAGGGATGTTGGACTAGATGATCTCCAGAGGTTCCTTCCAAACTAAACTATTCTATGATTCACTGGCCAGTACTGATACTCACTGGCTAGTATAGATACTGACAGAGCATTCCTGGTCCCATCTTTTAAGGAAATATAGGTAGCCCATAATCTTGCACAGGAGAACCCATCCAGAAGGTCCAAGACCATCTGTTAAGGAAATGACAGTAACAGTTTCAGGGAACCTCAGGGTATTCACATGAAGCATTTCGGGTGAACAGAAGATATTTTAGATCAGCAATGATAGCCTGTTTGGAGGGAGATGAACAAGAAGGATGCTTTAAGAAAACAAATTAAAAAACCTTAGTATTTTTAAGTGTACTAAGATGTTGTTTGTTTCCTTTTATTATATCAAGGTTTTACCTAATCTGAATGTGAATTATCAGGACAGAAATTCTGCATCTTTACAGAATGCAATCATACTTTGTCAGCTCAAACAGTTAACTAATTTGGTGCTAATTTTAAATACAGTATTTAAAAACCTGAAAAAGGTTTTCAATACGATGCTATGTGGCAGAATTAACAAAATTAACACAATCAAAAGTGACATAAATAATTGATTCTGTTCTGCTTTTCACAGAAACACAAAACAGATCAAAGAAAATAACAAGAGCAGTACACAATTACTTATTTGAAAATTATCTCTAAAGCTGAAAGAAAGAAGGACAAAATTAAGATCCATAACTGGTATTAAAGAAAACACTAGGAAAAATTTTAAAAAACAGACATTTGAAGAATGTATTTAAAAATAGCTTTGAAGTTCAACTATGCAAAGTAATTCAAATGAAAAAGTGTGAATAATTGTTATAGCTCTTTAAAATTCAGTTCTTTCCTTAGTCTTTTTTCCTGTCTAATTTGCTTATAAAATTTTTCTAAGTTATTAAAAAAAAAAAAACTTGCCATCTTCGTGTCGGAGGTACTGGTTTCCACCTCTGTCTCTAGCTAACGACCATGCCTCTCCTTCATCACTTTCACAGAACTCTACCATGCTGTTCTTATCCATTTGCACCCAGGTACCTTCTGAATTAGTCACCTGATGCACACACACACAAAAAAGCACAATTTACTGACTTCTCAGATAATTCAGTAGCATGATTCAGCAACACGTTTCAGTATCTGAAAAATATGCAATCTTTATATTACAAAGAAAACACTAACAAAAAAGTTTCTTAAATCAAGGCCATAGGCTGAGGTAGACTGAAAGACCAAAACCATTTATGGCACATTTACATTTAGGAGTACTTCAAAAATATTAGACCTGCTTATGTTCGGTAAAGGCAAAACAGCAACACCAGAATTTTGGAACATCCACATAAGCTTAAATAAGAACTTGAAGGAAATATTCAACATGGTATGCTTTTTTTTTGGTGGCTGCAACAAAAAAGTTATAACACCTAGTTCTATATGAAATGTTCATATGTGTACTAATTTTGTTCCTGATGTTATTTAGGAAATAGCATGACACACTACATCCTTTAGCCCTTCTTAACCATGAAACACCACGGCTGGACAACTAGGAACAGTAACAACAGTTCAGCAATTGAACAATTCAATCAATACAGAGAAACAGAATCATTTTTTAATTAGTTAGGCCCTAGAAACAATTTTTCAATGAAACAAAATTCTTTCAAAGCATATGATCAAAAAGTGAAACAGGAAACATTTGGTAAGGAATACTGAAATATATAACAGAAATATATAAAAAAGCATATGTAACTGCTGTACAACTTTAATGTTATTCCAATCAATGCACACATATCTAAAAGGCAAAAGACAGAACTGCATTAGTATTTATAACATAAATGAAGTTCAAAAGTTAGAATTTATCATGAGGGTTGGAAAAGCAAACCTGTATAGGGGCAGATGCTTTTGTTGAGTTTACTACTGTTATACACTGGTATCTATGAAGACATGAACTGAAGCTACAAGGATCCATACCTCGCCCACTGCCTTGACTTTGTTTCCCAGAACTAACATTCCAATTGGGATACCTCTAAGGTTAGGGCAGCTTCTGATGTTGTGACCTGATGGGCCAGTCTTCACTACCTTGTACACTCCAGGTCCACCTCGAAGGAATGGCATATCTTGTTCTTGCATCACTGCTTCCTGGGGGCAGTGTGAATTTAGGTCTTTGAAAAAATCATCAGAATTAGACCTAGATTCCTGAAAAATTAAAAAGGCAAAACAAAACAGAACAGAATGAAACCTGTTTATAACACCGTTGAACTCTTCAGATAATATATACTTCTTTCAAGACTAATAGGTAAATTCCTAAGCTAAGAGGTACTATTTACACTGTCAATTTTAGCATGCAATGATAAACATAACTACTGAACTACTAGTAAACTGGGAATTAATTGAAAAGAATCAAATTACTCTTAAAACAACAGTGGTGAAAATGGAAACCACTTACACATATGCAATACCTCATATCTGCAGTTAGATAGAAATTATTTACTCTACAACTGCCACTAAATCTCATCTCATACTGACATTTATCAGGATAGAAACTTAGTATTCCTGCTCTTTTTGTGAAATAATCTAGAAAATGTCAGGGCCTATGTAAAGGGAATTTAAATATTGTCTCTTTCCAAATGATAACACTTGTTTCTTTGATTTCAGTTTTAGAATATGTTGCCAATATAAAGTTATGACACAGAGTAATAGCAACACCATAGATTCTTAAATGTCTGCATAAATAGTACTGTGTGTTTATTTTCATTATGACAATAAAAATAGCCTGCAAATTTATTTTGCTTGGTACCAACTACAGATTAAAAAATATGTCCAAATCTGAAATGACAACACAGTTTTGCATTTCCTACCATGGAAAATGGGGAGTTACTAATAAAAAAGGTAACTAGTGGCATAGATTTGCAGTCAGCTGTAATTTAATAAAATGTCTATTGTACAGGAAAATATGAGAGAAAAGAGTAGTGTTACGGACATTCAGATCAGAAGAAAGCAAATGAGAAGCAGGAGTGAGGTCTATTATGCTTACACTGCAAGTCATACGTGTTTTTAAAAGACAGCTGAAAGTTAAGAATCTGAACAATGCCCTACCAAGTGAGGCCAGGGGCTCACTTAGTCCAGTATATTGTCTCCAACAATGCAACGGGAGGTGCTGTTTAGAAACAGCATGCAAGTCATTATTAGTGGTCCATCCCTTATACACCACCAGCATTTTAAATCATTTCATTATGGATGTCAGAGTTTCTTTAGTGTTTGGTCAAGAACCTGAATTCTATGAATTTGTTTAATTCCTTTCTGAACGTGCTGATACTTTCTGCCACCACAATCTCCTGCAACAACACCTTCCAGGAGTTCACTACCTGCTGTGTAAAAGAGTACATCCTTCATCAGTTTTAAACTAATCTTCTAGTTATGTTATTTCGCTTTTAATTAACATGATTTCCTTTGATCTCTTTAATTACTGTATTTTCAGCTTTTTGGTATTCAAGTCTGTGCACTATGTCCAGAGTACTAGAGCAGTCTTTCCAACAAGCCTTTATACAAAATGCATCTGTTCTGCAAATACATAAATTTAGAGCAAGCTAATGCAAGCTGAGGTAAACCGGTTTAAGGAGAAAAAACTTCCTTGTGTTCTAAAGACAGCTCGAGTATTTTCTAGATCTTGATACAGCAGCAAAGTAGTTCACTATTTTGGAGAAAAAGATTCAGTGAAAAACAACTGTTTTAAACCTCTAAACTAAAATGTATAACACCGAGTATAACCTTCATTATGAAGTTTATATAGAAACAAACCTGACATGAAAATCACTACAGGGTTGCAAAGAGATTTAGAAAAGCACTTACACAGGGAATTTAAAATGCTTAACTGTATATAACAACTTTTTACCATAATTCTATAATTTTAATATAGACTAAAAATGGGCTGAGTATTTATTAAATATTCGTGAGCTTACTCATATGAATTTGTCATCTTATTAAATGCTGTAACTTAACATGTATCCTTGAAAAATAGAAAAAATTTACTAGTACATTCTGTGTTAAAAAGAGAGAATGAAAGCCTTTATTATGCCTCTAGGCCATCCCTCTGAATTTCTCATTTCATTTATTAAAAAACGAGGGTGCTACTTACAAATTAGTGAAAATTCAGTAATCTCCCTTAGTAATTTTCTTTATCATAAGGGAATAAATACAGACAGAGCATGCTATGAAAATCTGCCATTTTCCATATAAAAATTTCAAAGTAAGACAGACCTCAAAGAATATTTAATGTAAAGTTGAGTTATAACGTACATTCTGAAAACAAGATACAATGTGACTGTTCCTGACATTTAACTCACCTTGGGGGGTAAAGCTTTGGAAGTCCATGAAAAAAAGTCCAAATCCCTGACTCCTTGGCTAGCATTAAAGACATTCTGAGCAATAAAGTTTAAAAAAGACAAATATCATCAAAGAAAAGGGAACAAAGAAACATTGGAGGAAGAAGCTAGAGATAGTATATGCAGACTTTCTTCACAAGTAATTTTACTGGTAGAATGTTTTGCAAAAGGGAAAAGTTTGCTTTTTCTAATGGAGTCACCTCAGTTCATCGCACACCATGGCAAATCATCTATTAAACAAAAGCAGTTCAGTATGTCGAAAGCTCAAAATGAATGTAGTGTGTCATGCCATTTACTGAATTAAGAGCCAGACATTTCTTATAAAGCTTGAGGCTTCGCGCAAGACGAATCCCACACTTCTGTTACACTGAACAACAATTGTTCCAGTACGAGCCATAGTTTTAAAGCAAGACAGTCTGCTGTTTTGAAAGACAATTTCAATTATTATTGTAGGACAAGTGCACATGGACTTTTAGTCACCAATTCAATACCGAAAAGATGCAGAAGTGCTAAGTTCAATATTGCTGAAAGCAACTAACTTGTACAAAATAATATCACTAGTTTGCACACCAAAAAGGCACTCTATCAGAAGCAAAAATTTAATAGAGTGCTGCAAGGAGAACAAGTACTCATTAATTTTATAAAATATACAATACATTTACTAGTTTATTATGAAGTATCATAAACCAAGTGGAGCTGCGAAAGAGAATTCATGAATTTTATAATCAGTTGCCCATATAATAGAAATAAGCAATGCTCTGTATACTTTTTGCTCCCACAGAACAGCTAGGACAGCATTTATTAGCCCTTGGAGAACACAAAAAAAGCTATATATTCTCCATGAATTATCACTTTTGCTTCTATCCATTTCAAAGAAATTTCCACTGTTCCTGTCAAATGTAAGAATTAGTAATAGTATATACAGATAGCAGTATTAACGATCAGTATGTATAACAGAAAACCTTTGGCAAAGCTACAATTTTATCTATATTAAAAGACACATCAAAATCTTATTTCCTTATCTCCATTTTGACTAGGAAACCAAGTGAAATCCCTGTACAACAGTCACATTAAAATTTAACAGTAGTTAAAGAAAATGAAAAGAATTTGACAACCTTGGCATGCTTTTTCTATATTCCTTGAAAAAACATTCACATATGCTAAAAACACGCAAATCATCTAGCTATGCACTGTTTGCAAAACTTCTGCTTACATCAAGGTTTAGTAATGCAAATAATTTACAATTTTGACAAGAACAGAGAAATTGTCAATCACCAGAATTTCTTTAGAACAGAGTATAGCTATCTGGAATTGAAAGAGGTACTAATAGACAAGTGAGATGTTTGTTTGGGGTTTTTTTCTGTCTTTTTTTGGGGGGTATGACACATTTTAAAGTATGAAGATAGCAAAGTAAAGGCATATCAGTTTGACATAAAACTGCGATGACTATAAAAAGCCTGAATTTGCCAATCAAGAGTTTATTTCATAGTTTATTTCAACTTTTAAAACTCCCTGTCTTCCTGGCATTACATATACAAGTTTAGAGGAATACATCATACATACATTTATTTAGAATTCGAGAATTAGAAACTACTACATCTAAGCTTCTGTATTTAGTCCTTATGCCACCATCAGGAGATTTAGTTTTTCTTTTTTTTCTTTTTAATTTCCAGCCTTCCCTTCCAAAAATTAAAAATAATTTCTGGAATTCCTAATTTCACTGTCTTTTCCAATAAAGTTTAAGTTTCAGAAATCATAGAATTGAATACAATTCACCATCAAAAATTAGCAGAAAATAAATGAGTATTTAAAATCTCAATTAATATTATTTTCTTAACGCAGTAAAGCTTATCTTAAACAATCATCTTAACATCTTACTCAACAGTTATTTACTCTCCAGTTGTTCCCTATCATGCCTAAAATGACTATGAAAGTCTACTGCAGCTGTGCTTCAATTTTTCCACATAACATTAAGCCTTCTGACATTCTGTGATCAAACACCACAATCTGCCTACTAATTTGGGTTCTTTTCCCCACTGCAATAATGGCTTGAGAAACCTCCAGTTCCTCCATGCTGTTTGCCTACAATGGTTGGGGAACGTAACAATAAAAACTGTGCACAGGGTGTAGTATTCCTTGTAATTATAATAGTTGCCATTTGAAATAAGTAACAGAAACATATTCAGAATATAATTTTAAAAAGTCAAGTTCCAGAGCTTAACCAAAACATAGCTTAAATTAACATCCAATAAAATAAAACACTATTTCTCCCTACTGTGTGTTGTTCTATGCTTTATGTAACTTTTTGCCACATACTATGTGTAAGCCTGTATACATATCTGTCTGTAATACGTAACATTTTCTATTAGAACTTTACAAATATTTTTCAAAAAAGGTTACCTGAATCTCACAAAACAGAGACAAAATTAACTACCAGGAAAGCAAGTTATGCAAGACCATGATCTAATAAGGTTAGCATAAACTTACAGTCTCATGATCATACTACCTACAATGGATAATATTCACAATTTTAGATCAATGACTGCATAGCAATTCCTCATGAAAGGACAACAGCAACAAAAGGAATAGATTTGACTACACAGCTTTTCTTACAAAGTAAATGACCACAGCTAAAATAAGTAGAGCCTCGCAATTACAATGGATCTCTGCTTTCCTGTGATCCTTTATCTTTAAATATAATAGCTTTGATCAAAATATATAGAAACAGTTCATTTCAGAGACCTAAGCTACTAGATATTTGCTTTATCATAAAGTATTTTGTTAATGTCTATAAATAAGTATAAAATGCAAAAAAATATATACACTACACAGGGCTAGAGGATGAAATTAGCACTTCTGAAAATCTCTACTTTTTTCTTTGTTCACTCTTTACTTAACACAATAATGAAACAGAATATCTAAAGCTTTCTCTAGAAAATGTATGTTAAATCTGTTTTACAAAATGTACTGAGAGATTCTATTTACTGAAGGGATGATGACAAAAGGCTTATGCATCTAAATGTAACCAAAGTAGCATAATAGGCATTGCCAGGTCTGCACACTCATGATAAATAAAAATGGAGTCAAATAACAGTAACTGTAAAAGTAACTGAAAGTGACGTTAATTTGAACAGGGAATAACACAACTAATTCAGCCATTTGATTTTCCATATGTATTTTCAGTCATGTTTGAGACTTTTCCATTATGTCTGTCTACCTGTTCTGGAGCCAACACTGGTAGGACAGCTTTGGATTCCAAAAATCTTGTATATTAACAGAATTTTTACTACATTCTGGTCAAAATGTCATTCAGTTACCCAAATCAACATAAAAGGATGCACAGATATAGATAATTTCAGTTTGTTCCATAGAACCTCTACCATTTATTAGCTAATTGAACATCATTTGTCATATGGGTCATTCACCTGTAGAGGACTGCATTTATCAAACTGGACAACTTAAAATACAGTTCTTTTCTTGGACAATTTAGAGGGGTAAAAGATATATGTTTTTCAATAGTCTCAACTCAGTAATAACCTGAAGAGATTTTATTTTAAAACTTTCTACCAAGATAAAGGTATCACTTCATGCAATCTAGATTCAGCAGGAAAAACAAGTTTTAAGCTGAATTATAAAAATCAGAAGCTTCCAAAAGAGTTCACTGAATTTCATGAATTTCATTGTGTGATTGTGTGGTGCATTATGGTATAACAGCATGGCAGCAAAGACAAGTGCATTCAAACGTAAGCCGGTGAACCTTGACTTTTATTTTGTGGTTTTTAAGAAAGGAAGAAAATGTTAGAGAGCATTCTTTCTTTTTTCCTTTCTATGTCCTTTCAAAAAAATTGAAAAGATGAGATGCACAGAAACCTCCCATCTGAAACTTATTTCTAATTATATAACTATTGAAATACATCGGGTATTATACACAGCCACAGTATAATTGCTTTCATAAAACTTTTGCAATGCTGGCCACTGGCTGCTTAATGATCTGATGCTAAGAAGGCATGTGACTTTTACCTTCTGCCATTACGGATGTCATGTAACTGGTTAGTTAAAAGAAAACTAGTAATACCTCTCAGCTCATAACAGCTCAAATGGTATCAAAACTAGCTCGCAATATATTTTAAGAAGAAGCAAAAGATGGTAATATTTTTTCTGAACTTTAAAAAGCAATCATACAGTGAAATGTATGAAAAAGATGCATACTATAATTTTATGCACAAATGATAATTAAATGCATTGTATGTAACATACTTATTCAAATGAAATCTCTTACATTATCAAGATAAATGTCCATTTTCTTTTTTTTTAAATGAACCATTCCTTTCAAGCTATTCTCAGAGAGCACAGAGTATGTTCTTCTCTGGAAAAAAAGTGCTTACTGGAGCCATGTGAAAAATATCATCCAGTAAATTCTTGCTAACCATGTACATGACTACTGTTCCAGGGATATAAAATACCTCATGAGCCCCCAGATTTTGCCCTCAGCAAGTAAAAAAAGTACCAGGAATAGGAAAAAAAGTCTGACAAAAAGCAATACCCATCCATTCTCAGATTATTTACCCAACTTAAATATTTAGTCATGGGTGAATTCACTTTTATTATGGATGAATGAGTAAAATTTAACTGCTGCATACAAACATTAGTATTTCACGGAAGTACACTATAGCTATTTTCTAATGAGCATTGATTTCTAAGGCCAAAAATATAAGTAAGATTTTAAGCAAAGCTTATTTTTTTTCCCGTGTTTTCATATATTCTAAAATAATCTAGATAAATATGCCTGTCACTGTAGTATAGTGTCTGAGGCACTGATGGCTGAGGATAGAAATAATTTGCTTCCCAAATGCAATATTAAAGTAATGCTTCAGAATAAAGATTTTATTGAAAGAAATCTCCAAATAGAATTCTGTCAACACATAATTTATGGACAAGAAGGTGAATAGGAAGATCTGGTGACTTCCTGTAACTTGGTGTTTTTCAGAATACCAGGCTGCAGCCACAGGTCATACATGAATTGCCAGATTTGCTAATGGCAAGCAGCTCAGTTTCATTGCAACTGGAATATCTCAGTTCTACTATAGGGAAATATAAACAGGGTGAAATTAGTGGCTGTAGGTGTTTAAATTGGCCAAATATTTGTTAACTGTCTTTAACTACAGGCTGTAGCTCACTCTAGTCAGAGGAAAAGTTTGGTTTAAACACTTGTAGCAGCAACTAATCTGGTTCTCACATTCTGCCCTGTAGATATTGAGTTTTTGCCCCTTCTGGGGAATGCTCAAAGACAGAGGGGCCAGAAAGGGTTGTACTTTCATAACAATTTTTAAGAAACACTGATTTGGCTAACGTACTTTTTTTTTTCTTTGCTATACCTTGTCACCAGGAAATGTGTAATTTTTGAATTGTAGTGATGGCAATCACCATTAAAGCTATCCAGAAAAATTATGCTTACTCTTATTATAATAGTATTGTTATTTGGTCTTGATGCTTTAGGATTTTTTGATTAGGTAATAAATTGATAATTCAAGAATTCAAATGTAAAACTCACAAAAGATATGTATGAAAAAACAATACATCTGAAGGATTTTTTTCAAGTTTAAAGAAAACTGCATCAGTTACATGGATTAACTTCTGGCAGTAAGCCTCTTCCGAAATCACTATATTGATGGGCTGCTTTATGAACAATGAGGTCTTGCATCAAAAACGGCTGGTTCAGACCATAACTGAATATGATTACACTTTAATACAATTATACTGGTCCTTACACTTTTGTTTCTCTTCTAGAAGAGAAGTTTTCAACGTAAGAAGACTTGTACCTTTCTACACTCCACCCTCATTGCACAATAGCCCTCAAAACAGCAAACACAAAAAGATGGTATTTAGTGATTAAAAGACTTTTTACTTCAGGACTAATCATTTTCAGCCTTAATTAAAGAAAGGCTTATAATGAGGACAGAGTGTACTTTGGATATTTTTCAAAGGCACCTTTTACTTACGTCAACAGGTACCAGAAGGCTCTTGCCAAGATGTTGGTTAAAAGAGAGACACCAGGCTTCAGTGTAACCATTCATGTTAGGAACATACTTCTTTATTGTCTCATCATTCAGCCTCAGCCAAACACCATCATCATTGTGGATCTATGGGAAACAAGCAACAAAAACGAGCCATGCCCTCCTGTAACTGTTTGTGGCTAGTAAGGATTAACAGCCCTTAAACAAGCAAAGAGTAGCAGCAAGGGAGAAAGGCTCTTAACTATAGTGCAGAATGTAAGAAGAGGTGAAGAGGAGTATTGACAAAATCAGAGTATCAGAGCAATCAGAGGCATATGTTTTTAGCAGACTAGGTGTGAAATAAAATTTAAATCAGATCATGCAATAAGATTTGCTTTGAGAGAAGAGGAAAGAAATAAGCTAAGCCTTCATAAGCTTACTATCCCCACTTTTGATTTTTCCACTTCTGCTTTTATTTAGTATATTGCAAAAATATCCTTTGCATAGGAAGTTATACTGTAAGAAAAATACATGCACAATAGTCTAACGTAATAGCCAGCTGTCAGAAGTATAAGTGAAAGGTGCAATGTAAATGATACCTACACTTTCGAATTTTTGTTGAAATAGTAAACCATGAAGAACTGTCCTTAGAGATAATATATTAAGATGAACTCTAAGAATTTTGTTTCCTCATGTCACAGTCTCAAAAGTTTGCTGCACACATTTTAAAATAAGTAAGGAAATAACAACTTGAAAAATGAAATTGGTAAATATTTAGAATTTTGCAATTTATAGCTAATATGTTCTTAAATTATATATGTCAACATCTAAACATGAAAAACTCAAGTGATTATTAGCATGGATTAACTTTACATCTTAGACCAATTTTCAATAGAAACTTCATATTAATTACCTCGTCAATGAAAGTGATGGATCCATTGACTTTCACTATGCCTATTTGCTCACTTTGAAGGGAAGGGTGGCTACGGATACGAAGCCCTGCACTGTCCTTGGCCACAAATTTGCGAACCTAAGAGAAGCAAAGGAAGACAGTAAGGAAGAAAAATTGGAACAGAGTTTTCAAAGCGTAAAAAGAAATAGATTTAACAGATTCTGAAATGCAATAGTGATGAAATGGCAGTCTTAAGAGTTACAGTTTGTTGCTAGTTTCCCATGGCTGTTGCGTACAATTGTATTTTTTATTATACCGAATACAACCATAATGTTCAAAAAAGTCCTACAAGTAGAAGTGAATTGATGCAATCTCTGAAAAATCTCTGTTATACAATATTCAATACAAGCTTCTGATTCTTTTAACTGCCCAACTCCATTTTATTGATTTCTGTAAGTTTCAGAGTTCAAGGTTTTGTTTTTTCAAATTTAATATCTCCAACAACTCATCAACCCAAGATTACTGGTTCCCATTTGGTGCTACCAAAACACTCTTGTTTAGTCAGCTTTTTAGTCAAAATTTGGATATTTTTCTTAGTTAAAGAATTTTAAGTAGCAATTCAAAAATAGTAAGAGAGCCAATCTTTCCACTTCTTTATTTTATTTATAAGATAGCTATCTCAATAATTTCTCCCTTTTCCATAGGAAGGTTAGATCAGACGTTGCTTGTTGCTAGTATGATGTACTACAACACCTAAAATCTCCCAGTTGTTATTCACTATCATTTTTTTGCCGTTCAATGGGTCAGGTGCCGTATCAGCTGACCAACTGAAGACCAAATGTAAAATCAGAAACTGTAATTTCCAAAACTGAAAAGATGGCTTGAGAGATTCACATATTCTGTGTATGTTGTAGAAAACTTTCTCTCTTGGAAGGCTTTTTCCAAACTCCACATGTAAAACTGAAAAAAGTATCAACTAATAATATAAACATAAACTTTTATTCAACCTACAGCACAAAATGACAAGGAAAGAATCAGCTCAGGAAAAGGTAATTAAATCTAATAGTGAAGTGCATTAATTCATTTTTTTTAAAGAAATGAATTATTTTAAGAAATTACATGTATTTTATAGGCTAGTTAAAAAAAAAGACAGGTTTCACTGGAAAACGGCTTAACTGAAAAAAAAAGGAAAACTGATAAAAGGAAAGAAGCATGTAAATACCAGAAATTTCAAATGTGACTTTACGTCCAAATGTATAAGGTTTTGTTTAGTGGCAATCCTGTTACTCCAAGAATTTAATTTCTTTCAACAGGCAAAACTAAGTGCCACATCCAAGAACTTTCAAGGTCTTTGTAAATATACAACGCTAAATCACTACGGATAGCATTCCCAACATATACAAGCTTATAAACAAAGCCATGCAAATTAGGAGGTGCTGCATTATTACCCCAAAATTTTGGGATCCAGAAATCATGATGGGTTGGTCAGAGCTTCAATTAAAAACTTGAATTAAGAGAAAGGAGCATTCACACATCAGATTTAGGAATATATAGAGGCCTGGAAAGAGCGCTCTCCCTCCTTGTATCAACTAATTATTTAATAGAAAACCGTAAACTGTAAATATGGATTCTTTAGCGATCAGATCCACTGAGAGACTGTCTAAGGGACTCCAAGAAAAGACAGATGAGGCATTCTCCTTTCACGACAACCCTAATTATCTCAGTCTTTCTGATACAGAATCTCTTTGTTTTAAACACTTCCCTATGGCACAGTGGTTGAGTAACTCTCTCCTTTAACATCTTCACAGTCAATTCTTCCATGGAGCAAACAAAACTGGGCTTAGCCTGAAAGAAGTGACTAATGCAGAAAGGCACAGCAATGAACGTACATATGCATGTATACATACATATGTATATATAAAACAGTGCATAGTGCTTTGCAAGAGCTCTGTTACTGTGCTGTCCTATTTGGTGAATGTGAAAACAGGTACATTTTGCAGCACGGAAAGGTATGTTGTACAGGATACAACCACCTTAACAAGAGCATTACCTTCCTGTGAGGAGAGGCAAAAAAAAAATCCCCTGCCCAGAGCTTTTCTGGTTTTTGCCATTGACACTAGTTGACACAGTTGACACACTTCTTGTCCGATCACGCAAAGACAGAAGAAACCATCAAAATCTGTTAGTATACAACCATATTGGTACCAATCATGCCCCTTCCATTTCAGCTAAAGTAGGGCTGCTTTCTTGTAGTTGTTCCAAATACCCCAAATTACATTACATAACTTGAGAGAGAATGTTTCCCTCAATAGGATGTGGCATGGTATTGACTACAAATTTAGTTATCTGAATTTCACAGCCAATACGGGAATAGCAGTTCTTATTATTCCAGGCTGGAAACAGGTAACTATGATTATTATCTTTACCAACTTTGACAGACACGAAAATCATATTTTCATCCCATTTCAAATAACAGAGAATAAAGAAATCAATACAAAATCATGATATATCAAACACTTTCAACCTGAGATTAGATCAGGTTTGACCTCAAAACTGGAATGCTCCACAGGTTCAATGAAAATATTTGAATTGAGAACAGATCACCACTTGAGAATGCGCTGTTAGTGTCTTTTGGTTATAACTATCTGAAATTTAAGGCTGGAAAAGAAGAGGAAGAAGCTTCAAGAGCTTAACTAGCCCACTCCTCTCAATGAAACAGGATTTGGTATATCAGACCACCTTTGACTGATACATGTGTAATTTGCATTCTTGGCTTCAGAAGCATGGAGAAGAGTACAGTAATTACCTTCCTATATTAATTATAATACTGCTGTTCATACACACAGAATTATTCAAACTGTTTATGAGAATCATGACACAGAACAAAGAAGACTAATAATATGATTTACCACAAAAAATCTAGTGTATTATTGCAATACCAATAAATCCTCGCCATGGATGAAGCCTCTACAGACACTAGGTATACAGGACAGAAAGATGGCTCTTCTTTCAAAGAGCCTACAACTCAAAACAAAAAACCAAGACATACAAGCAGAAAGACACAGGGAGATGATTAAACACTGGCTAATATCTCAGAATATCAGTGATCTAACTTTTGTCAAGCATTCATAACTGTCACGGTGAGTGTTACGTGACTAAATGCAGCTATCATATACAAGCAAGGTACCTAGATTCTCACTGCAGTAACTGAAAAGATAAAAGCCACTTCCAGCCAGCAATTTATCTCACCCTGGAGCGGATGTCTCTTTCACTTCACTGACTGCAAATGACACATACGATGATGAGCTTGGACAGAGATGTTATTAAGTTATGTGAAATAAATCTCACCCAATAGGAATGGGGAGTTTTAATTAGGTTAACAGAATAACCAGGAAGTCATGAAGAGCTAATCCTAACCACAAGAGAAAGGAGAAAGCCTAAGAGTGTATTTTTTTTTAATGCATTAAGGAGTCAAAAGCTGCTTGGTAATTAAAGGTGAATTTATTATTTTTTTTCTTTTATGGCAGGGTTGCAGGGAGATAGATCTTGTTAGCGGCAGAAGCAGATACTGGATCTATTTATGGACTGGGGAGCTGTATAATAAAGTTATTGTCTCTGATTATGCAGAAAGTTGGAAAAGAAATAGATCACGATGCACTGCATAGGTAAGAAGTTGACAAATACTTGATCCTTTTTGTAACATTTTGTAATGTTTTTCTTAGATAGCAGAGGGGAATAGTCCACCTTTGTTCTTGTAATAAGACAGGAGGATAATCTTGTGGCATTTCAGAATTCTGCACCTTTTAATACAAGTTAATTCTATGAACAAGAGATTCAGCACCTTGCTGGATATCACCTCCTTAGCATCTCAGAGAAAGTAGGGGTTGTTCCCCCATCTGGGCTTTTTCTTTAAAGCATTGACACCCTTCAGCTTTCCTCCATTATTTGTCCTTTGGGATGCATGAAATGGGGAAGTCAAAAGCTACAGACAGGACTTGTTAAAATAAAGTATGAAATTCTAAGAAAGATGTTACTGAATTCATATAGCATTTTGTATTGACTGAAGAAAGAGCCTTATCACAAAACAAACAAGATCTTTATAAAGCTATTATTCCTTTTCATACTATAGTACAATATCAAACAAAAAGAACTAATAATGGTGCATAATGCAGTCTGTATTCTTCAGAGTGGTTGCACAATGTTTGGGTGACAAACCAAGAGAAAGGTAGTTTCTGCACAATTTCTCAGTTTTATTAATGGACAAACAGAAAGATAATGGAATGACTATCTTTCATTTTATGTGTATTCAGCATATTAAAGTGATTTACAAATATCCTCAAGTTCTGCACCACTATAACATGATAAAGCATGTACTAAACAACCATAAAACCCCACTCAAAGACTACTAAAATACATGTTTTTTAATTCTCCAAACCTTGTTTGGCTGAGGTTCTGCTTTTGGTTTAATAAGTTGGGTTCCAGGTGGTATCATTCCCTTTGGAGGATCTTTTACTTTCACTTCTAGTCCAGCATCTATAAGCAAACAAAGACTGAGTTTAAGAAAAACCATAAGGGGATATGTCAATCAAAGGTGACTATAGTTGATCTGTGCTGTAACTCATAGCATACAAAATAACCACTCACTGATCTGTCTCACATAGGCAACATGTGCAGGTGCTTAACCATGCAAAGTATTACTTTCCCAACATTTGTATCTTCACATGAGGAAATTTATAGATACATCATTTATTGTTCCTCTTAAATATCTGTCACACATTATGCACAGAAGCACTATTAATCAGGTAATTTTGTATCCTAACGGTATCTGCAGGGGTAATGTTTCAAGAACTATGAACGGAGAAGAGTTGTATGTTTAAAGTGTGCAAGTCAAAGCTTCTGGAGAGATGACAGCTAATGCATGATGCCCTGCTGGAGATGCTAATCACAAGAATGCAATAAACGAGTATGAGCCTTGGAAGCACAGTTATACAACAAGAAAAGGCCTATAACATAAAGAGACAGCGTCTTACCAACAGTGTCATAAAAATGGAATGGGCCGGAAAATATCCCAAGACATAGTAAAAAATCTCTGATCATAAAGAAAAATCTATTTAAAGAAACAGTTCAAAGTTAAGTAACGGATGGATATAAGCTTGGGTAATCTTAAGAGAAATTATTTCAGGAGTCACAATTAAAGCCAAACTGTAGTAAGCTGGTGACCTTAGTAAGTCTATTTGTTTCGTTTTAAAGGGTGATCCTTTGAAAAGCAGCAACTTGAAAAGAAGCAGTCAGACCTACCGATAAAACTGTTGGTTTCAGTAATGTTCTTCTAAACAAATGCGTGAGTAACAGAAGGAATTTAGGAGGGGAACCAAGATGGTAAAAGGTTTGAAACAGAGGGGAAAATCCGTGCTGTCAGTATTCAAGTTAAGCACGGGCATCCAAAGGCTTGACAGGTGATAGTGATAAGATATTAAGATTGAACCAGAACAGGAGTAACACTGAAGTAAGATGGCACAAATAAGTATTAGAGGATACTCACACCTGTCTAATAACCAAGCTTAACAGCTGTGTTCTAGTATTTCTAAAAGTTGGCCCTATGCAATGCATGCTCTGAAGTAATGTGTTAACACCTTCCCTTTAAAGGAAAGACAGAAAAAGATGGTAAACTCTATGTAGAAATGTAACAACTACTGATTTAAACTGAAGTGTAAAGTTTGTCTATTTATAGAGAAGACTGGGAACCAACTGACAAAGGACTGGAGAAAATGTGATTGAGTATATTGGAAACCTCTATGAAGGAAAATGTTTCAGCTTGGGGAACAAAGATAATGATTAAAACAATCTTTTATTAATCTTATCTTCTATAAGTAACGCAGAAGATTGATTATCCCATTTCAATGCCATAGATACTGAACTATGAATGTTACGTGTATGGGTGTTTGTGTGTATTTATGAGAATCACTGTGTACTTACAAAAGAAACTGCACAGCACTGAGGGAGATGAATTGCTGACAAACTCACATAAACCCTCCTATGAGATCTGGGCCTAACCATGAGGCCTTCAATATCTTTGCTATCCTATTCACCATATTACCTGTAAGACTAACCAGAGATTTGACTGATTTGATAAAACAGTCAAAAAATGAGTAAACAAGTAAACAATCATAGGAGGGTTATCAATCACCAAGGTTATAATCAATCAAATACCATCCAATCATGAGCCTACTGTACAGCTAAAAAGAAAAGGTTGTTCTTGGAATTATACCCTGAAGGCTGCAGAACTGCTAGAAATGAAAATGCACTCAATTGTAATGCTGTTTATACTAATTATATTAAGCGTTGTCTAACTTTATGTGCTTACATGTGGTATACCTCCTGCTGACTATAACACCTGCTCCAGAACACCTGTGAGGCAAGAGCAGATGCTGCCAAGTACTGCACTCAACACATGGTTTTATATACTGAAGTGTACTCATCCTATTTACTGCGTGGACCCCACTAAAAGTGGGTCAACACAATCTGAGGGGTACAAAATCATAGACTGAAGCCCACCCGAAAGCACTATCCAGATGGAAAGGCCTCATAAAAACGTTAAGATTGAAAAGTACTGCCCTCAACTCCAGATCTGAAGTACTGCTTAATAAATTACATCAGGTAAATGAATTAACAAATCAGACTACAAATTCCACATGCAAAGTTTTACTCCATAAAATTGATGCCTAAAGTATTGCTACCTTCTTGCATCTGGAACTGAATTAACAACACAAGCATAACAGTACATCCAAGCCTGACTGATATCCACACTTTGTTAACCAAACGACTCTACATCATTAAAATAATAATATCTAAATAGTCTAGATGCAGAAAGCATGGGTGGAATGTTATAGGCAAAAAAAATAGCTTAAATTGTGAATGCTAGCAGGTAGCAGATAATTGGGTGTGAGGGGGTGTATGCACGCATGTGTGTATGCCGATGGATGAATGTCAGAAATTAAACTTTTGAACACACAACCACAAGCCCACCACTTGCTAGCTGCAACTGATATGGGCTGGTTGTAAATTTTGATAACTCATGGACTAAACAAAAGTTGCATGTCCTGAATCTTCCAATTAGGAGACTAATCACATGTGCTTCTGCACATAGACAATTTAGATTGGGAAAACTGAGGGCTTGGGGCTTCAGAAAGAGTAGCAGGCTAAAAAGAAGGATTCTTGAAAAGAGGGAGGGTCTCAGAGAGAAGAAGAGGGCATGGAAAGAAGAGGGTGAAGATCCTGACTGGAGGCAGGATCTTGAAGGTGGGGGAAGGTCCTGGGGATCAGAGAAACGTGAAGAGACAAATGCCAGGGGATGCCCAGGCACCTTGGCCAGTACCCTCTGAGACAGCTAACTGCAAGCAGCTGCATGGTGCAAACTGACATGACTGTCTGACCTTCCCGGGCCAGCATCGATCTGCCTCCTGGGGTGGGAGGGAGGGAAGGAGTGAACCTGTGAAATAACCAAGTAGGATAAAAGCTCTAATTGTGCTGGATTTTAAATAAAGTTCAGTATCCACGTCCACTGTGGGCTGTTATTTCCTCTGTCTTGACCCTGACAATACTGACCTAGCTGCTATGCCTGCCCGGAAGCCTAAGGTTTTGTTTCCTATCCAAATTTGAGATAAAAACCCCAGTGAGGAAATCCCAACCTCAAAAAAACTTAGTGTTTGTTGGCTAGGTCTAAAACAACTGATAGCCTTTTAGCCCATTCAGAGGTCATGGTACCTCATCTTAGAGTGCCCTATATACCAATTTCAAAGGGCACCTGAATTCCTTCTAGTGATGGAAAGATCTAGTATCAGCCCATTTTACAACATGAACCATGGCAGAAGTATTGTCCATGCATATCTGGACATGGTTACCTATAATTACTATTGTAGATAGAGGAGGAGAGTGAGAGTGTACATTTGTAGGCATATCTGGGAGAAAACAGTGTTAAGTATGTGCACAGACTATTTATTAGGCCCACAAACAGATAAAAAATGGTTTCTAGGTTTCTCAGTCTGAGCCTGCCGTAAGGAATACTGAAAAGTGGCAACTGCATAGTGATTTAAGAAATCTCCTGGCACTTCTAATATATGTATATATTTTGCTCCAGAAAGCATTTTTGGGGGATTTACCTGGTATTTATGAACAGGTGATATGGGATCACAGAAGAGAAACAGAGTAATGTAGGTTGAAAGTGACCTTTAGGGGTCCAGATCCCCTCTGGGTGGCCCTCCCTCCTCTACTCAAGGTAGGACCAATGTAGCTCAGGTTCGTTTTGTTTTCATCTCTGTCTCATTAACAGTCTCAAAGACTGTAACAGTTAAGTTGTTTTTAACATGCAGAAAACTTCCATAAAATAGGTTTATGTTAGACTTGTAATATTACAGGTAACATGAAACATATTCTGAGTCTTCTTTCACTTTTCGATTTCAGATGCTGAATTTTGACATACAGTTCCAGATACAGGCTTTTTTTTGGACAGGTATTCTTTCCACCTCATGTATACTATCTCATACTACAGTCCCAAAGATCAGCAAGCCAGGTAAAAGATTTTCAGCAAGGAAGAAATCCAAAGCATTTAAAATTGGTACAAATATTTGAAAGTCTCAATTAAGACCACACTTTCTCAATTTTCCACAGGAGAGATGACACTATTTACTCCTGTTTGGTCAGAAGCAATTTCCCCTTTTCTTAGGTTCTTCAGATTTTTATTCCTTTTAACTATACATCCCAGCCAGTCTCAGCTGAAACAGGACATTTTTCCTACAGCCCTAAACCTCTCAAAGCAACAAGAAGAGTAGGGAATAAGGTACTCTATTACCCTTGCAGTCTAGCCACATTATATACATGTTTTCCAAATATGACTTTATTTCAATGAGAAAATAGTTGTGATTTTTTTTCTCTTAAGAAAGAACGGGAAATTAGACCTCTGGGCCAAAATGTGGTTGCTAGGTTTTGCTATAAACTTTAATACTAAGCATTATGAGCACTGAGAAACCTATTCATTTACTGACACACAATATAATAATAGTTTTTGCTTAAGTACAGTTAAAATTAGGTACCTATTTCGATGCCATCTATAGTAACGTGAATGGTATAGAGTCCAACTGCTCCTGGAGTCCAGTTTGCACAGTATGTACCATCGTTATTGACTCTGATCAACATGTTTTCACTGGGTCTAGGTATAAACAAAACAGAATTGAAACCATTAAGCAATCGCTGGCTTCTTAAAAATTATCTGTAATACTTAATTTAGAAGCTATTCTATTTTTTTTCTTCCAGAAAACCTAAATAGCATGTCTCCCCCTGTCCAATGCACTAGCCCCAAGTTATTGCCTATAAAGGTATTAGCCACATGCATTTATAGCAAATGATGAAAGATCACATTCAGAAAGTGGATAGTAAAAATAAGCAATCAACATCAGAAAAATTAAGAATGCAAGATTTTAAAAAGAATCTCTAAAACTAAGAAAACAAAATGATATATAAATTAGAAAATTTTCTGTGTTGAAAATACATTACAGATTTTTACTCAGCCAAGATTTCTCTGCAGTCAAGGCTTGTGGCTCCGGGTATAAGCAGAAATGACAGGACATTTTAACTTTAGTCCCTCTTATAGGGCAATTTTTAATGTTTACCTCTTTGGGGTTGGTGAAGCAAAGCGTAGTTCTTCAAAAGAATAATTTTCATATGCCTATAAATAGATGAAATTAAAAACATTACATCAACAGTTATCAATTATAACACCACCAGGAATAAAAATAAAAGTGGAGTATTTTCTCAAAACACAGAAATCTAACTTTATGTTTACCAGAAGCATTGCGTAGGGAATCAGAAATCAGTTCCAAAACACAAAAAAAGAAACAAGTGTACATACATACATACATGAACAAATACCTTCACTTTATAAATTGCCAGCCATTATTTAGGTATGATATATATATATTTTTTATATATATTTTGTATATATATAAGAAATATATATATATTGCTAACAAAAGCATTGTTTACTTACTACAGTCATAGCCTTTGAATTCTTTTTAATCTAATCTTAATAAAAAAAGTCTTTGGATTCTTTTTATCTCCCTCTAGAGAGCTGTATTTAATAAGCTAGATTTTAAATTCCTTGTAGGTCACAAATATCCATAGAGCATCTAAGGGATACAGCACCACAACAATTTAAGTCAATCTAAGTCTGTGCTGGCATGATCCCAGAACACTGCTCTCATGATTTCATTCTCTATTGTGCATATCATAGAATAATAACTTATGTTAGATGAGACCTCTCGAGGTAATTGAGTTCAACCCTCTGCTCAAACCAGGGCCACTCTCAAAGTTGGATCCAAATTTCAAATTCAATCAGCTTGTTCAGGGGCATATCTGGTCAGGTTTTGAGTATCTCCAAGCACAGAGATTCCACAGTTTCTCTGGGCATCCTATTTCAATGTTTGACTACTCGCATTGTGACTCTTCCCCCTCACATCTAAACGAAAATTCTCTTTTCCCAAATTGTGTCCACTGCCACGTATCCTTTCTCTGGGCACCTCCAAGGAGAGTGTGACTCTGTCTTCTCTGTAACCTCCCATGAGCACCTCAGTGCCTATAGTTAAACTGCTATGACAGCACTAAACTAACCTTAAAAAAGTGAGTAGTTTATGCCAGTTTAATTCCCCAATCTAGCTGCCCAAACATATGCTTTCCAGAAAATGGACCAGAGTATTGTAGAACTGATGAACTCTTAGATAAGCCTAAACTATTCTGAAACCACAGCCTCAGAAATAAAACAAATCCTGATAATTTGAAGATGCTTCACAGAACAAAAAAGAAATGACGCTTTTGAATAATCACTGTAAACTGAAATATAGAGTGCATATAAACATTCTAGACATGGGGGTGAGAAGTTTAGAGAACATTGCTAGATTATTAAATAGCTGACGTGAAATTTAGGAACTATTGTAGTAAACAGCTGGGAAAAATCCATATGGCATTCAGAAATCATAGAGCATACAATATAGTAATTGCAAAAGCTAGATTTCACTAGTCTCCCAGCAGATGAAATTAGAGACAGTTCAAAGATTAAGGAACGCAAACAGTTTCCTGGGTTCTGACGTAATTTGGGCTCTGTCCACCAACATTTGAAAATCCCTGAGATTCTGGAGTTTCTAGTTTGAGCTCTGTGTGGTCCAGGACTTTTCCAAAACTTTCTGTAGTCTATCCTTGTAAATCGCAAATGTCAGCAGTGAGCACAGCCCTACTCACTCACGTAGGGCAATCAAACATCTTTAGATTCATCAGCAAAGGATCCTCTTGAAACTCTGTTTACCAAGCTGTGTAGGCAAGTAAAAATAGGCAAAAAAAAAGTTCCCTATCTTCCCGAAACATCCTATGTCTCATGACCTGCCAACAAGTGTGTGCTTTCTACAGCACAACTGCATTCAAGACACCACTGTATTGACTGGCCACAGCAATCTTTAAAATGTCTATCTGAAGATGAGGGAGATGATGTCAGAAAAAACAAGGCCCACAATGCCTAGTAATTCATGCTACAGTCACCAAGAGGTGACTAGAAGTGATACTTCTGTTGACTCCCACTAGAAAAAAGCCTGTCCTGCTTTCACAGTTTCTTGTGAAATGACTTCACTAAAAAGCCCCTGAAAAATGGAAAACATTAGTCCCAGAACTGCAGTAAATACCTCAGCAAGAATATCCCTGGGCCTCAATGGCTGCTGAGTTACCAGATTCCCATGTTCCATCAAAAGTAACAGAGGGAAAAGAGATAGGATAAAAACATTTGAGCACACCTCACACAGGTTAACCATTACGTTATCTATCATCTATAATACATAAACCATCATCTATAAGAGAGATGGTTTGGGGCATCAGTCCCCAAGCCTGTCATGATTTATTTCAAAAGCAGTGAGAAATTACAGTTTCTAATCACATTTGGATGTTTCCATCAAGTATTCATACAACATACATGTTGATATAAAACAGAAAGGTCAGTGAATGTTTGCATTTTACACTGAATGAGCGTGCTGAGTAATGCAGGGAGGGAAGAGGAAGAGAATTTTTACTTTCCTGAATCAGTAAGTTGTTAATAAACTAATCAAGAACAGCAGGTAACAACACACTTGCATTTCCCAGAAGGTCAGACAGTCCTTACTATAAACAGCAAAATATCAACTCTCTGCCGAATTTAAAAAAAAAAAAGGAGCTGAAGTTTTTGGATAGAAAAGACTGATTTTGACGGAACCTCTGGAAGACTCCACAAAAAGGTGTTGAATAGAAAAGTCAAGCATGCTTGAACAACAAGAGAGAGATGCTTTCTGTATTTACCTAGGTGTGTGATTTTCTTTTACTTCTTCACCTTTACAAATATTTGTAGTGTTATCTACTAAGACAACTTTCAATGAATACTTGCACTTTCATTTTATTTTACCCTGATGTGAATTAAAGATGATTACAAGTTAATTGGCTAATATCAAATATTCCTCACCCAAAGGCTACATCAATTCTGAAGACAAATTCCTGGATACTTTATACTTGGCTCCATAGTCAACTACTGCAGACTATCTAATGTGTTACAAGGTGTGTCACCATAATACCTGTATAAGAAGGTTTGATACCTGTTACTAAAAAATCAGCAGCATATGCCTGTGTATAAAGAAAGCCCACGTGGCCTTAACTTTGAGTAAATAATATATTTTTTCATCAAGTCACTGGAAAATGATATCAAGTAGCACCAAGCTAAGAACTGATCCTCGTGGTACCCCAAATAAAATCAAAATTAAATCCACTTGTCTCCCTGATACAGATTCTGTGGCTGTAAATACATTTTCAGATGAGTGACTTAAGGAGTTTTTAAACCATTTGTTTTACACCATGTTGATTTCACATTTCTTTCACTGATCCATTAAGCTGCTGTTTACTAACCAGTTGAGCTCCTTATATATTCTTATATATGAGTACAATATATACATAACTTCTTAATGCTCTAGCATTATCATCTGTAGAAAACAACTCTGTAACCTTTAAAAAATGCTAGTTTGCTCATTTTTCCCATAAGTCCACATTAATTATAATAAGTAGTATTATTCTCTAATTCCTGACTAATCATGTTATTATCAAACCCCTAGTTATATGGGGGTGGGGGGGAATCTCACATCTCTTAATAGACTCAATATATTGCATATATGTAATTTAACCCACAGATTCCAACACATGCTCAAATCAATACCAATTGCTCAGTTTTCACCTGCCACCCCTTTAAAAACCATTGCCAGCAAACTCTGATCCGTCTCTTTTGACAATAGCTATTTTCAATAGATACTGTTAAATATTTTCCTACATGTGATATTTTAATTTTCTAAAGTTGTTACAGAACTCATTTGTATGATCTTTTCACTGTGCTGAGCTCAGACTTTTTTCCTATGTTTATAATACAGATTCCTATCAACACTCCAACCCTATGTGGGTATACAGGTTTGATATTTTTTTCTATTTCAATAGTGGTTTTCCTTTTCCCTCTAACTCAGGCTAGTTTGTTAATCAGTGTAACTAAAATCAATCAAAGACACTACTTATCTTTTTAAATTCTAACCTGGCTCATAACTGTTTATAGTTTAGGCAATTGGCCCCTTTTGATACACACAGTTCTCTCCTGAACTTAATAAATACAACTGAGGCAATTTCGAACTAAGTAATTCATTTTTAGATTGTCATCAAACTGAAGTATACTTTTTTCCTTCCCCTCTGCACAACTTCATACACACTTGGAATATTGCATTTTACAGCTACATTGCACAAATGACAGTAGTTTACCTTCATCATTGTAATAGCAATATATCGAGCTTCTTTTACTATCATTGGTTCATAAGAAGAGTCAAGCTTTGGTGAAGGAAGTCCTCCAAAGGTCATATCAGTGCTAGGGGAAGCAGCTGTTGCAGGACTCCCTGGTATTCGTTGCACCTTTTTAACTTGTTCTTGTTGCAAAGATGTTTTTTTCTGAGAAACAGGAATAGCTTTGACCTCTACCTGCAGTAAGATGCGTAATGCAGAAGATGATTTAGGGAGAAAACACACCCACACGTTCTTTTACATCTGAGAAAGTACAGTGACAGAGTGGTTAAAGTATTCACTATAAATCCAGTCATGGGTCAGAAACCTATGGGCCTACAATTAACTCTTTGCAAAACCAAGTAAAGCATCTCAACACAGAACTTGAGAATGCAGAAGTACAGGAGGGAAGCATTCAAGTGACTTTGTATATCATCAGTAAGGGCCAGCAGGGTTTAGTTCTAATTTTGTGCTGATTATGCCTATCCCAAAGCACTCTCTAGAAAACAACATGCATTCTGGTATGCCTAGCTAAGTTTTCCCACCACAGGAAATGCTACAAAGTGCAGGATAGAGCCTTCCAAACGAGTGCATAGGTTTCAGAGAGAGTCACTGGGCCTTCCTAGATCTGGCTTAGAAATGGCCAAACTGGATTTTGACTAGCTCTACAAAAGAATCACCCTACTCTACCTTTATATTGTGCTCTTTAATGCATCTTTTATTTGATTTTTCTCCTGAGGTACCACAGACCTCCACTACCGCAGATAACAAAGAGTCAGCTGTACTTAGTTTTCCGAGGAAGAACAAACTAACTATCTTGAAAGTAAGTTTATCTATTACTGATCATAAATCGGCAATAAAGTGTGTTTAATTGCTGTAGATTTCTAATGCTGTTAAACAGAATTTAACTTAATTTACTAGAAGTTAAATCAGTACATTGCATGCTGAATGAATCTAAAGGAATGATTAAATTAGTATTTCTGCTACTTTAATACAGTAATGTAGAAAAATAGTCATTCAGTAAAAAACAGCAACTATTTTGATGTGTGTATTATGATCAATCCTTTTCCTGCTTGACAGAATAGGATCACTACTCACCTTTCTACTTCCTCTACTACGAATTTAAGTCAATAATCACACATTTAAATTTCAATCAAGTTGTGTTTGTAACTAACTAGAATCTTGTGTTAGTGTTATACACTCACAGTTCATTAATGAACTTACAGCCCACTGTAAGATAACTCACATCACATACAAAGAGTAGATCTGAGAATTCTTTTGGCAGGAATTATGCCTTTGTATCTTGTTATAAGGTACTTGATTTATTTCTGGGCTTGAGCAAAACCAAGTCTTGAAAACATCTGTACTAGTCCAGAGTAATAGTGGAATTTAAAACTTAGACGAAAACTAATTTATTAAAACTATGTGAATAGCATTTGGTGTTCAATTTGGGTTTTTTTGAATGCTTCATTACATCAAATCAAGTAGCCAATTTTTATGGATTCTCATCATTTTACACATCACTATCATCATCAAATATATTCTATAATTGGTTATTCCCACAGGTATACATGTCATTACAAATCAGATTGCATGAAATGGTGTTAGCATAATAGAGAATTTCATAATTCTGTGGATGTAGAGGCAAGAAGGTCTCACTGACTACACTGAATCTAAGAATGCCACTCTCTGCGGTATGCAAGAGTATTCTGTGGAATATCTACAGTACTAAAAATTAATTCATTAGATTATTATTAAAAGATGGCATGATGAAGTATAAGAACAGACAAGATTATTGTAATTACCTTCATATTAGGAACATGAACAACATCCCCATACTGGTCTTTTGTTTGTACTGTAATAACAGTTGGCCAGCCACATCTAATGTCATCCTTATTTAAAATCAAAGATGTTTTCTGAGGATCAGCATATGAATCTGGCTGAAGCCATCTACAGCAAGGAGAAACACTTAATATTAAAACCTCTTCTAGCCACAAAAAAAGATAAATTCATAGTCTGTACAAACATGACCTTTGTCTAAGAAAGGATGCAGAAGGTCTGAACACTTCAGTGCTTTTCCCTAATATACTAACAGAAACAATATAGCCAAATACCTTCACTTAATTAATATTTGACATAATTAGTAAAATTATATAACTAGTTGTTTAGGGCAAGCAACAGTGCAGTTTTAAAAATTTAACACCTAACTAAACTTTTTCTATTTTGATACAAAATTTACACATTAAAACCATGAAATAATGGATTTATTCATGCAGCACACAAGTTGTTACCTTGCAAGTCGTCCTCCACTCGATCCTGGTACACACGCAATGAAGTCCTCCAGAAATGACTGCTCATTGCTTTGTACTTGCAGTGGAAGGTTTCCTTCAAGAGCTTCCAATATAGTAGGTGAATGAGATAGTGCTAAGCCTTTACCAAGAATGCCAGAATGAGATTTGCACACCTTTTTTGGGGGGAGAAGAAGTGGGGGGAAGGGGAAAGGAAGGCAATAAAACAGCATTTTCAGTATCTTATATGTAGCTGCTTTCCTATAATATGACAATATTGGCAAAGACTTTTGGGGGACTGGAAAACATTCCAGTAGAAGAGTGTATAAACTCTGCCTTCATGAAAGTTAAAAAAAAAAAAAAAAAAAAAAAAAAAAAAAAAAGGCTGTTCCTATATCCTCTGGTATTGTCCACTCAGTCTAGGAAACATCAATGATTTGTGTCAAAAGAGATTAAATGAGCTTGAGTTGAAGGAGGATTTCTGGAACAAATAACAAATTAACACGTACTTTCGTGTTATGAGTATCCTTAGCAGCTGAATTGTGACCAGAAGAATGAAGAAAGCCCTTCTGAAATGTGGTCAGTGAGAATGTCCCAAAAGAAAATAAAAGGCTGGACATATAGCTTAGAGAAAGGCAGACCTCTTAAGTAAGATATTTTTTGGTGAGACAAAGTAAAAGAAATCCCTTCTCTGCAAGAAGGGGAATAGGAAGAAAGGTGGGGAGTTGTATAAAATATTGAACAGATCGAACTAAAAGTGAAAATGAATCCATTACTTGCATATACATTCTTAAATCACTTTTTGAATTAGCACACAGTGGGTCCAAGAACAGTCTATGGAAAAAAATGTGCCTTTCAAGGAACAGATGATTCTTCCCAGGCAGTTTCTGTTTCACCATCCTGACATCCAAGAAGGTTACAAAGCCTATGCAGTGGTATCCTACTATAGACTAGCACATTTCTCCAGCAAGTACAGTAATACCTAATTCTGAAAATAGATGCCTTGAAGCTAATTAGAAGAGAAAGAATGTGAAAACTGTTTTCTTTGTTCATTGTCAGCTATGGGCTATAAACAGGGAACTACTGACCAGCGCCGGCTATCATCACAACACAAAAATAAATCATCAGTCCAGAAAAACTGCAATCAAATTATTTGGGACTTCATAAGCATCATTGTTCAACTGAAAAAGCTATTTTTTTCTGCAATTACGAAGATATGTGAAACACTAATTTTGGTAGCACCTAAAATATGTTGTTAAATCAGAAAACCTAAGCCAGAAGCCATCTGATTTCCTATGGGATATTTATGCATTTTTTTTCTGAGCAGGTTTATTATCAGAAACACATCATATAAATACCGAACTTCTGTAAGATATTCTGAGATAGAATTTAAATAGTTTCACATCAAGTCTGGAATGCCCTGCTTTCACATGTTTTATCTATGTCCATTATCCCTTAAAAAGGGTACTCTTCATAAAAAGTATTTCTTTCAAGATAGCTTCTGTGAAATATGTAAGTGAATGTAAATCAACTGGCAAGTAATATTATATTCTATTTACACAAAAGACTCTAGATCTAAAAATCAACTGAAAAGTCATTCTGTATCATGCATTATCAAGCAGGATATCTGTTTGAAAACAGATCCATTAATTGACCATGAAATAGTAAATAGGGTTCCATTACTGAAAATTTTCATTTTGAAGCCAATGACTAAAAATGTTTTGTATGTCCCTTAGGATCAGAATTCTACATCTCAGACAATATTCCATCTAGAATCTACTTTCTACAGAGACTTAACTACTGTGTGATATGAACAAATGAGCTAAAAAGACCTGTGGAAGGATACCTACAAATATTCCAAACTGCCCTGCCTCCAAAAAGAGGCAGTGACATCAGTTTAATGATTCTTGTTCAGCTAAGTAGGAAAAACTGCACTTTCACAAATTATTAATTGTTTTTGTCATGAATAGGACAATTTGAATGGCATGCTTTTGATGGTCTAAGCAGCTCTTCAGTTTTAAAAGCTCATATTCCCCATGAGGAATTATGAGACAGCCAGAAACAGAAAGAGAGAAACAGAGATTAAAAAAAAAAAAGTCACTAGTTTTGAAAATTTAGGGCAAAATTATTAAATTATGCCTGTTAATAAATGCTACTGGTTCAATAACATTTTAAAATAGTTTTACAGCAAACTAGATTCCCTCCTATTATGAAAACCTTACAAGTGATTTTCTTCTGTAGCTGTCAAAAGATTTCAACACAACTATGTAGCGAAATATGCTGCAATGGAAAAGAAGCAATAGTATACCTGTAAAGCAGCCTCTTCAAGAATCTCAAGATCTTCTTCAAATTCATTACCTGCTGTAAAAATATAAACACGTTTTTCATAAAAATAATACTGACATTTATCTACTTATTATAGAATATGAAATTCAATTCTATTCAGTAAAGCCTTTTATATTACAAAGTTAAAATTTGTAAGATGATGGGCAACACTATTTATTCAGTAGTTCAAAGGTTAATTCGATATTCCTTAACGAATAATTAACATTTTCAAGTAACACAGTAAACATGCAATATTGTGTTGTTCAGTGAACAAGCAAATAAACAATGTAATTTAAATAAAATAAAAATTTGGACCTTATCTTCTTATCTCCAAGACAGTATGTATGGCAAATCTTTGGATGTAACTAGATATTTTCAGAGAAAGATTTTGGGAGGGGAAGATGATTTCCAGTAAGCAGAACTTATGAACTGTGCACAAGCTGCTCCCCTATAAGAACTTACCCTCACAATGCTATTTGAAAATCTGGTAAACTCTACAAGGTTATGATTCTTTCTAAAATATAAATCTCAAATATATTCTCTTATACAGTATTTGCTCCTCAGAAATGCAACTCAAAATTCTGATTCCACAGTGACCAGAGTTGCCAAACACAGTCTTTAACACAAAAGAAATGTAAAACAGGTAGTTACCATATTTCTACTCTCTGTCAAAAACATATCAGGCAATTCTACTAGTAAGAAGAGAGAAAGAGAAATCTAAAGAATAAAGTCATAATGCATTTTAAAAAATTGAAAGAAATAAAAGTATATAGAAATTCTGCTCTCAGAAATAGCTAATACAGAGTTGAAACAAGCAAATAAGTAACAATGTTAAATACATCGATCAATTCCATACTGTTGTTCAAGTCAGATTACAAACACAGACCAGATCTCTCACTAGAACAAATATCTTAAAGTCTTGGAGAACTAGACAGGAGAAAATGTGACCTTTTGGTCACATTATTTGAGGTGGTAACTCAAATAATATTTGAGTGCACTCTCACAGATGAAGCTTTCCTAATGCATGAAGGAATTGCAGTTCAGTGCATCTTCCTCCAGAGCAAAAAGGCTAATGCCTTCTTGATGTCCTTGCAAATCACTTTTTTTCCCTAATGGCTCTAGAGGAACACTTGGACAAGTATTTGATTACATGTACACAGAATATATCCACTATGAAAATTAATAAAAAGCACAGAACTGCTTTGCGAAGGACAACCTCCTTAAAAGCAATACACCAAGATGCAATCACGCAAATAATACTAAAGATGAAAGGATCTACAGGGATGCCAGTCACAACTACCAACTCTGATTTGAAGTCAATGCAGTCATTTTGGATATTTTTCTTGACAGAACATTTCCAGACAAGTCTTTTTTCACCCCCATGATGCCCTTTGCACAACCTTCCTAGACATATCTGGTGAGAATTTTCATGCACTTGTTTACTTCTTCCTTTCTTAAATTCTGCCTTGACATTCATCAAGTTTCTTATTCTCTCTTTAAAATCTCTATGTTTTAAGAGCACTCAGTTGGATCCGAGGTCTAAAAATTATCTGGGAAATGCATGAGGATTTATTTTACCTACACTGGGGCAGCAAAGTGTGAGATAATACACCCAGACCTAGACATTATAAGATATCTCTATGGGAAATGGAGGAGCTATAGGCCCCTGCTTTGGGTGATTCATTTCATTTTTTCTTAGATGTTCCTTTTAGGATGAAATGACCCATCCTCTGAACATGTCTACATTAACTTCAAAAGAGAGAGAAAGAAGGCTGGAGTTACTAGTTTAGACACAGATGCCTAACTTCTAAATGCCAAAGTTCAGGCATTGTAAGTGAAGTTGTTTATTCCCTTCTGGAGTGAGTCTTTTGCTTAGGCTACTGTCTTCAGACTGTAGACATCTACACATACACAAGAAACCAAGGTAGAATTACAAAAATTGTAAAATAAAGCATCTAAAGGTTTGAAAAGTCTAATAGGAAAGGCCTTCTTGTGTGTATGCATTACAAGACAGTCTTTTATGTGATTACATACATTTTCCCTTAAAGGACACTCCATCCTGTGAATAAAATGATATTGCACTACAGATAAGCAATGCCAGTAATATGTAATACACAGACACCATTTTACTTCCAGCAAAAGCAGAAGAGAAATAGTCTAGAATGCAGGATAAGTAGTCTGGTACTAAGGCATTTAAATGCTGCTCTAGAAAAACAGATTTCATCTCTTTCCCTGCCACTGTTTCGTGGGCCAGATATCAGGCAAAACACTTAAACTAAGCAAAACTACAAACAACTGAAAACAGTCTTAAAAAGATGGCACTGTGGTTTCCATCACACTACTACTCCTGTGTACAATTGATCAGGTTTGTTTACTCATAGGGTCCAGTAGTCTTATAGAGAAACACTGTGTGCTTATGCCTTTTTGTCATTGTATTTGTAACACTATCAGCAATACTAACAGACTTCATTGAAGTGCTGGAGTAGGTGTTAAGTAAATGGTCAGATGCATCAATTATAATTACTTCTGTAATCAGGAAACCCTTTACAGTCAATGAACCTATTGGTCTGTTGCAGTTCACACACAACCTCTTTTACAGGTTTGCTGAGGCTGCATAAGTAACTCAGCTGCATGTTTTTCATTTGAAATTCCTCCTATCTGAAAGCAGATAAGCAAATTATGCATCACCTACTTTCATTTTCTAAACATTCCTTTTTTAAAATAATTTAAAACAAAACGAAACAAAACCCTTTTGAGAGAAGAATGAAGTATTAGAAAACCTGGGAAATGAAAGGAAGTTAGAAGCACTTAAATTTCTGCTTCTTTTTTGCATAGAAAAAGAGAACAACAAGGTAAGTGGGCACTAAGGACATCAATGAAATTGAGGAATTAATGTGGCTATTGTTGGAAGGATAACAGAATAGAGCACTCTATTTAAACTACAGAATTGCCCGTCCTTTTGAGAGAGAAATACAGATTTACAAGTGCAACTGAGATGCCTACTCACAACATAAAGTAAGAGATTTGCACATTCAAATACAAAAGAAAAATACCAGGTTAAAAAAATTCAAATTAAGTTTTGTGGCAGTAACTGCACACTGATCAATGCCTTCCTGCTCATTAATGTGCACCTTTCTCTTCCACCTTCATTAACAATATTTGAGCTCTTGTTTGCAATCCTAAATTAAAACCTAATTGCACTAATGTTTACTGGTAGAAATCCTATTATACAGAATTTGGTTGTATCGTTAAAAAGTTCTAATTCAGTTTCCATATCCATTCATTTTTGCTAAACTCTCACATTTCCTTTCATCTTGAATTGCATTTGGGTTACTGCAAAATTGTATTTGCTGCATCTGCTGTAAAAGTATGCATTATTTTGGTAATTGTAAAAAAAATCAGCAGAAATATTTTAGGCTGTGAGGTCTAGAGATACAATGACCACTTTCAATATTAAAAATACAATTTTCCACTTTGCAAATCAACGCTGCAGGTATTTTTCATTCAAAAGGTGTAGAGTGCAGGGAGAAAAAAAAACAGTGAGAGAGAAATACAAATAAGATACCTGCACGTTTGTGGAGTACCACCAGGAAACTGTAGGATATAGCTCGTACACTGATACACTACCTGTGGATGGGGGTGAGTAGGTTCAGATTTAAATGACCAGGTTTCCCTCCTCTCCATAGGCACAAGAAGGGAATAGTGTAAGCAGAAAACAATGCTATTTTATTATCTCTGTTAACTAAATATGTTTTAAGAATCAATTTTACATCATCATCTCTAAGTAAAAGCATCACTAAGACTGAAAGGTATTATTCATTCAGCAAACTTGAGTTAATGATGAAGTAACAAAATGTGTTCTTTGAGAAGGACTTACCAATCGGAAGCGCTAGATCTTTCTTCATCAAAGCTGCTGCACATGACCCTCCTAAATTGGCCAATTCTTTCTCCAGCTGAATAATACCCTTCAAATTTAAATAAAATTTTAAACAAAAATATTGTTTCAGAAAACACAACTGAATGAACAGGTTTCCCTGACACTACTTTATTCTAAGAGATATTAATGCTGTATTCCAATTTGAAGTGTCTCGTAATATTCTCCTTGCCTTACATTTATGCTGTCATATTTTGCTGTGACATGGACTGGAATACAAAAAATTTTAGAACAATTTCAACTAGGTAGGAGTATTATTAAGGAGGTTACCAGGCTTCTGGTAGCCTACTATCAGAGGAAGATACTGTGTTTAGTCCTTAATGTTAAAGAGAAAGGGAACATCCTACTGCAAAAACTACTGATACATATTAAGATTACAAAGCAATACCTCTCCAAAGCTGTATATACATACACCATGCAAGCTCATTTTTCTGTATTGTTTAAAGGTAATGCTGTTTAAAACTTTGTTTTCCTCCTCCTCTCTCTAGCTGGAGAGGCAAGGATGGGAAAAGGATTCCACATTTTCTCCATTATAAATCCTAGAAGAAGCTCTCCACAGTTTCTTCCCTCCAATTTTACCCTGGAAAGAGATTTTTCTTCCCATTGATTCTGCCCTTCTAGGAGAAGAGAAGATTCCTCCCCCCCAATGCTTGCCACTGAAAACACGACAGACAGTCTCCCTCAGTATCTTTCAATCCTATTCTCAGGAGAAGGGAACAGAGCTGCTTCTATTCCATATGCCTCAGGCCACATGCACACTTTTCAAGCACAAGGAGGGAAGGAGGCTGGGTACAGGGAATGGGAAGAGAGCAGCATTGCTAGGGAGGCTGTAGCTTTCTGGCCACAAAGAAATGTATTTGATATATTCCCTTCAATTTGTACCAACTGCAGGCAAGCACAGCCTCTTTAACTGCTCACAAAAAGATGCTGTTGAGAGTAATACTAGTTTTAAGTTTTAAAGAAATCTGCGCAAGGTTCAGCACTTCCAAGAAACCTATGTCAGATTATTCCCACAGAGGAGAAGGAAAAAGTAGAAGAGATGGAAAACATTCATCTGATGGATTTTCTAAATAGACCTTCAGAGACTGGCAATATATAATGTAAGGTCAAAATCCCTTTTGTGCAAAGAGCTTCAAATCAGTAACCCTAGATTTGCCTTGTATTCTCCAAGATTCCCAAGATTTGGAAATAATTCCAAAATGCATTTTAGACCCAACCCTTGATAAACTACATCTTTAGGACTCAAACTGCAAGTTCTGAAATAGCAAGCAACTAAAATAAGTGAAATGTGGGCCAACATACCTGACAGTTCCCTGCTGTGTGGTCATCCCATAATTCAATACTGATAGTACTGCTAAGGTAACTGGCCTCCTTATGCAGAATAAAAGGTGGCAGTTTTTGCATATATTTTGTAGTTTTCATAATGACCATATAGAGAGCCTTGCTTTCATTTATGAAAGCACAGATCTAAGTCAAATTTTGCAAAACTATGACTTACACAAAGTTTAATAGTTCAACTACACCTATATATTGATTTCTTGATGCACTTGCTCACACTCAGCAGCATCCTTTCACTTTTTTTTTCCCCAGACACTTCTGTAAGAATGTCTGCCACTTAAGACACGACAGTTAGGTAAGGGTACCGGAAGCTTGCCCTTTAAAAGTGGAAAATCTGATAGGCAGAAATGAAGCACGCTGACCTGAACTGGGTCTTACTGATACTTTGTTCTTTTAAGCTAGAGTAAACAGAGCAGTCATCAGAACACATACTCCTTTTCTGCCAGTGGCAACACTTGAAAATTGTCACCACATAGCTCTCAAAAGAATGAGAAACTTATGTGCTGTGTCCAATCATTTAATTTAAGGTCCTTAAAGTTAAGCTGATACTCCAAAAATGGAGTATTGTAACTTTCCATAAGAGGAAAAGAGTTAGACCATACCTAGGGATAACATAGAACCTTTAAGGTGAGCAAAGACCTTGTCTTAAACATGACTGAGAAGAACAGATATTGCTGTTGCGTGACTTTCGTGGGGGCTTTAGTTCTGAGATGCAATGTAGCTTAAACAATATACCACTTCCTTTTCTATTTGCAGAATTTCTTTGCAGTCTAACTGCTGTACCACTCTGAGTACGAAATCTTGCAGTAAAAATGGCACTCATTAGCACTAAAAGATGAACATTGCTACTTCAGGTGGAGAATCATCCCCTGTAGCTAAGAAAATAGCCTAATGAGAGACAAAAAGAAGGTATATATTTGTCTGGGACCTGACAAATGTGTAGCTACAGTGCTAAAAAATGTATTAGGGCCACTATTACTTTCGATAAGACAAACATTTTTCCTTATCATCTATGACATCAGGAAAAAAAGAAAGATACAATTAAAAGTATTTCATAAGAGGAAGCCTTTATTCCTCTGACCTTCTATGATGTTTATACCATATTTCTTGTTTCATCTCGACAAAGAAGTTTCACTAGGTTGATTCCTCCTAAGCAAAAGTTCTATGGACACTGTGGTTTTACCGGTGCCTTCTGTGTTCCTGAGAACTCCTATTACTAGCTGTCTATTATCACAGTTAAAAATAATAATAACGATAATAATGGGATTTGCTTTATGACAGAACATATGCCTAGGCCCAGGTATACTACTAATGAGTGCTATTGGTAACCGGACAGCCATTCCTTCTTTCCAGCTCTTTACTGACTTACTCTTACTGTCCCCACTCCCTCTGTAAAAGCACTGGAGTTCAGTTGATTACGTGAAGAACAGTGTAAGACAAATAAAAGCTGGTGCAGCAAAAAAGATCAACTTTCAGTCACTTTGCTTCCTGACCTGCCTTGTTACCTGCTCATTAAAAAACTAGAATCAGCACAAGGAAAGAATTAAGAGTTCCCACACAGGAAAGCGGTTTTTGCCAGTAACATATATCTGCTTAAGCAGCTAACAACTGCATCTACCAAAAGTAACACAGCATTAACCAAATACTACCCAATATTAGACTAATTAAATTATCTACAACATCTGTAAACCTGATTTGCTCCAAGCCAATGAGACAATCATAGCTATTACTCTTACAAAATATCTTCTGATCCATATCAGACACATCATGAAATTTCAAAGAATCTCACACTTTGAAAACTTGAAGATGTGATCAAGCCTAAGCAGATTTCATGAATAGGATGCGATAAATCTTTTGTGACAGTTGCAGTGTAAACAAGACGCAAAACTTGTGAAGTTCACATGAGGCCATGGGCCTAACACTCCCAAGACAAGGGACGCTCTATCTTTTTTAAGTTATTACAAAGCATGTTAGGTATTTTGTATTAAAATAGCTAAGATAAAACATTCTCTCAAGTACATGAAGAAAGTCTGTCATCACATAATTAGCAGTAACAGTGAAATATGAATCACTGTGAATCTGAAAGCACCAATCCTTTGGATTTAGTATAGAAGACTAGGTCAGATTTTTAGGAAATATCATATCCTATTGATGTAATAGATAAACCTTAATGCTATATATTTGTAGACTGACACAGTTTTATATACATATATATATATACACACACATATACACACACACACACACACACATATATATAAAAGAACATTCTCCACAAACATACATTCAGATTTAAATATTTCAAACAAAAAGTGTCTGTAAAATAGTTGTAAGAAAATCATTTAAAAGTATTTTGCTAAAGTTATTTAGTCAGAAGTGGAAATAAAATTACTTTTACAAAAAAAGCTGGCCTTAGAGAAGGAAATTAAATAGGTGCTATTATAGCCATTTCACTTTTTCCGTACCTCATCGGATCCTGGACTAAATTCATATCCAATCGCGTAACATTTGAAACCATAAAAACATGCCTTTTCATCTTTCACATAGTCTGATGCAGTCTCCAGAGAAAAAAGTGCTTCATTTCCTTATAGAAAGCAAAAGAATACATAAAATAAATAAATAGGAACTTTCAATATTTCTCCTATTTTGTATGTTTCTACTACATAAATATAAATGAAACCTAGGCTTCATATGTAACATGTAGAAAAAAATCTTGAGCAATACGCAAATCAACACTTCAAAAAAGAAATGTAATATCAATGTGCTTCACTGATGTGCAATCAATGGCTTATTATAAACTTCTGCCACCTTGGACTGAAACTTTTTCACCTTTGTTTTCTATGATGACTCAAAACTCCTGCAAGCCAAATTTTCCATTTGCAAAACAATCAGATTCATTTTTCATTATTTTAATAATTGATTTTTACTGGTCTTTTCGTTATTTTATTAACTCACATTACTGGAAATTATAGCAGTATATATTTATTACCTGGCAATACTAATACCATAGTGGGCCATCCTGAAGATCCAGAGAATTTTTTCAGTTCTATCCATGAATTTAGGTTTTCATGAACAGAACCATGCTTTGGTCCAAATCCTAGACTCTGTGCAATTCTGACAGGAATCAGTAAACGAAGAACATCCTCTGACTGAGCAGTGCCACACTGAGTGTCAAACTCTATTGTTATCCACCTGACGCATTCAGGAAAAGTCACCTAAAACAAAGCAGCAGTCCAAAATCAGTTATTTTTAAGTGGATTTTTATACATTTAATTGCACATTTTCCTTTTGTCTTTTCTTTTTAAGATTTCAGGTTATGAAAGTGATTCAATTTTTCAATTCTATGTAGTTGTTTTGATATGTTTTTAATTAACATTAATCAAATTTTCAAGATTTATTCTTTGAAACCCAGATATATGTGAAACATTCTAACCTTACCTAAATTATAGTCATGTATTATAAGCTATGTTCAGATTAAGTGCTTGAGTTTATGATTCCATTTGTGATTGTTTTTATTTTTAAATACGGGAACACTAAACTGAACAACCACAGAATACTACTAACATTTAATTCTCAAATACCTCTTTGCATACAAACTTCAAAGTCAGATTCAATGTCCGCTTTGTGCAACCCTAGAAAAGTACAAAGCAGCTGAAGTACACTTGTGAATCTGTCCTGCAGTACGATAGCATGTAGCTACAGAATTTCAAAAGCAGCAACAGCTGAGACTAAGGCTTCACATAGGCTCCGCAAACTTTTACAAAGATAATAAGCATCACTTCAGGAAGCTCCAAGGATAAGTACATTTTCTGCAGCAGATATTTTGTTTTCTCAGCTCAAGCGTAATAACAATTAATGATTGCCAGCTCTTACTTGATTCTAGATTTGCAACCTTTGTATTTACAGTTTTGGTATCAATGTCACTAAACTGATATATCTCGCTAGAGATTTATCTCAGGCATGTAATTTACCTCAGCCCTTAATTCAAGTATACAAAACCAGCCTTTCTTCATTGACCTCCAGGAAAATAAAATCTTATTTTAACAGAGTCAATCAATCCCACTCAAAGTGACTCTACATAAAGAGGACTTCAGAGTCTTGTGCAATCCTAGACCATGGTCCGAGTTACAATAATTCATGAAGAATGTAAACAGGCAGAGTACACTACACTACACTATAATGCATAGCATTTTGACTGAAATCAATGTTAGCATTTAGCATCATTTTAGCATTAGGTAAAAATGTCTGCAATACAATTGGATAATGTCTACATAAAGACATCAAACTTCTAAATTCAGAAATGGGAACTCAGAAAGAGCTTACGGGCGAGTCATTTCAATCAAAACTGCATTACTTGTCTATTTAGCTTTGGGACTCCATGCATACACTCTTTGCTTATTTTGTTTCCTAACAAGAAATAATTTCTGTTTTTAAAAATTAAATCTTGGGTAAGTTTGAGAAGAGTGCATAAATCACCTATATCTTTAATGAAGAAATTACTAGTAAAGAATTGTAAGTATTAAGAATGGTATACAAAATACTGATCCAGATTAAAAACTTGACAACATACTGTTTACCAACATGTGCTTTATTACTGGTTTGTAATTCATAATTTCAAGCCTTACATATACACACATACAGTGAGAGAGAAATACGTGCAAAATCTGTACATTTAGAGCAAAGAATCTGTGCACCACAGAGTAGCAAAATCTAACACTGAACAAATTTAGGTGCTTAAATTAGATACCAACATTACCGGTCTAAACTTACAGCCTTCTATACTTACTGGAGAAGCACAGGTTTCTGCAGAGAGCAATGCAATAATAACATAGGAAACCCAGTCTCTTAAATTAGACAATATGAGTATCACCCATAGCAACAATTTTTCAGCTAGTCCATTTTCACCAAAACAAAAAACACATGTCCAAAGAATTTAAGAAACTGCATGCAAATTCAGATATGGTGCTTACCTTATAGTGTGTAACACAGGCTGGTTTATAGGGATGTTCACTCTCTACGACAGCATAGTGATTAGAGGTAGTACAAGCTGAAAGCCCTTGTTCTGGCTGGTTTCCTGTGGTGCTGTCTGTAGACTGATTTGGGTTAAAAGCTGGAGGGGCATATTTCTGATTCAAAACTGCCACAGAAGGAAGTAACTGTTGTACTAGGCCAAAGACTTCAACAGCAACCTGTATCATAACACAATATACAAAAAAGTATTACTTAACACTGGGTAAAAACAATACTCACAAATCTACATCCCTCTACAATGCTTGTTTTGGATAGTCTCAGAATAGCACTATCATACAATTCATTCAGCCATATTTTCCAATTCTACATCTATTCAATCCTTGCATAAAAAGCATCACTACCTCCATCTCAGCCAAATACCCATCCTAGAGACTTAACAAAAAATGAAACAAGAATCTGAGTTTGCAACTGTGCATTCATTAAAACACAATATAAACAACTAAAATGCCATTAACATTAACAAACAACACCTATGAAAGCCAAATACTGTACTGAAAGCATACAGTCAGCGATTATCCAATTATACTGTTTTATAAAAATATTAATATTGTTATTTTTCAAATATTCAGCTTTCTTAATGCATGTAGTGTCTCTACACTGTACAAAGTATCTGTACTGTAGATACACTGTCTCTCTAATTTTTATCACATTCTCAAAGAAGAGGAGCACTTGTGAAGCAAAACACTTGGCTATAGAACTAAAATTCATCATGGTAACAAAGTAATGAACACTTGAAACAGTTTTTAATATAATGAATCCACTAGATATTGACCTGCCAGTGCTCCTTCCTTCCCCCTTAAAGAGGAATTAAAGTTCAGAGAGTTTATAGTTATAGAAGAGAGTTTATAGTTCATGAAAAAGCAACAAAAGACAACAGTGCCTATCATCTAAGGATTAGGAACATTTGTAAATCTATTCACAGATTTAAGACCGTGACTTAAGACTGTTAAGGATCCCAACATTGTAATGCATATTAATTTGACTGAAATCGATGTTAGGTATTTTTACAAAGCATCACTTTAGAGATGTTCCAAAGATTGTTCCAGGCCAGTATGCTCTGCCACTGAAAAGTGAGGGTATTTTTATTTATATTTTGACATCTTCCCATCTCTGAGTTTGATAGACATAATTTTTGTTTAATGAGCAGTTACCACTGCTTTGGATGTTCATTCTATAAACAGAAATTACATAATATAAAGGACATCTTATCCCATTGATAATCAGGAATAAATAACTAATAAAAACAGACCCCTCTAACTTTTTTGGCTCTTCCTGCTGTCAAAGCCATTCTTCTTCCTCTCTGCTTCCTTAAAGTATCTTTCTCACAATGACTTCAAGATAAGTTAAAAAAAAATCATCATGACTTTATATGTTTTTAAAATTTTTGGCTCTTGGAAAATTCATACTAAGTCCAGTGGTCAAATATAAATCACTAATTCATAAAAGTGTAAAAACACTCACATTTTCATAGTTTCAGACTAAACCTTTTCCTTATAAAATATTCTTAAATTTCTTCAGTAATTTCTACTGAGGAGCATACCTTGGGAATAGCTGCCGCAACTGGTCCTATGTAGGCTATTATGAGAGGAAGCAGCATTGAAAACAGACTGGAAGAGCTGAGCAGTTCTGGAATGTCTTCAGCTAAATGAAGATAATTATAACACAGGTATTATAACATTCCTTATAACAAATGTATCACAGTTCAGAATAAAACTTATTTTTCTAGTGTGCTTTTTATAAGTTAAACTTGCAAATTTTACTTTAAATTACTTTCACTGTATAGGCATAGTTGTTCAAAATCAAACTATAAACCTGCAAAGTTCACCGGAGATAAACATGCCATTATATACAACACTATGGTAAAAAAGTTTTGCCTCTTAGAGCATAATTTTACTGCATTCTTCTCCATTCTGTGATACTTGTTCATACCTTCTCTATTATGAACCCATACCCCCCCCAACTCAATTTCTATAGCACTACGCAATATTCTAGACTCCTTTAATTTTTACTAGGATGACAGAAGATGGTAGCTTAAAAACATTTAGTTTTAAGGCTGATGTCTAAATTTTTCAAAACTAGATGTTTAAGTGCTTATAAATGCATTACCTTCACCAGTTTTCCTAATTACCACCACTGTACAAAATATTCAGTAAGATCTGGAACTGACCCATCAGCACATCTTCTGGCTTACAGAATCTTACCAGCCTTAATATGATGCTTGCTAAAGTGAAGAGCAGGTTTAGACGAGATATCTGTCTATGATATCTGAAATGCAACTCAGTGATTTAGGATGTTGCTCACAGTTTGATAACTACAGCTATCATAGGTTAGAAAAATATTCTTTGGAAGGCAGAAGAGAGTATTATTACAGCTGTTAAAACACTGATACCCTACTTTTAACTCCTGCTATCAGAGAAAGAAACTAAGTTTCAATGTTGAAAAGTCTTACCATCTACAGCAAGAGCCCTGTGCAGCAGGTCTTTGGCTGCTCGTACAACAGCACTCACAACAGAAAGAGCTCTGCTACAATTTTTATCTTCTTCATTAGCTTTACTCAAAAGCTGTGATTGTAGATCTCCATCATACTCACTCCTGGATGGTGGATTAAGTTAAAGTAAGTTCACAAAGTACAAAACTAACTTAAAAAACATGACTGATTGATTTTTAGCATAGAATAGTTGAAACAACTTATTTAAGCAAAGTGAACAAGTAAAGCAACCACGGAGGATATCTTTGAGACAATACCTCAGGGTTGGCTCATTGCAATCACTTTATTTTTATTTGGACAGAAAATACGCAAAACATTTCTGAAGCATTTATTTTGGCTAGATGTTTTTCAGATTTGTAGAAAAGCATTGTTATATTCTTCTAAGACCAAACACTCATCCGAACAAAAATACTAAATGCATCACAGAAACCAGTAAAACCCCTCCAATGGCTATTTCTGCAGTTACATAACTGGTAAAAAGATTTCCCCTCCTTATTCTAAAGATTAATTTTGCTTTAGAAATACAATGTTGGGCTTAACCTTAACAAATAGATTTCTCTTTGAAATCCTTTCTGTAGGTCAAATTAGGTTCCCCTAATCAACATATGGAGATGACACACACAACTATTCCACTGAGGCATATAAGAGAGAGTTTTGGCTGATATTTTCAAAACACTCCAGCAATAATTTTTAACTTAATTCAAGCCCTCGATACCATAGCAATTTGGCTTTGGCATAGACAATTGAAGTCACTCAGTCAACAGGTGAAGCAAATTTCCAAATCTCATTTGGATTTCTTACATTTGTCCAGAAACTTTGACTCGTCCAAAAGAGCATTCCAGGACACTAGCACCTCAGAAAGCTCAAGAACTAATTTAATTCCTAGACAGAGAAGGATAAGCATCTTTGCTGTACGTTTCATTTGGTTGCTCACAGTTCAGCATGCAACCAAATGAAACGTACAGCAAAGATGCTTATCCTTCTCTGTCTAGGAATTAAATTAACCATTCTTAAAAATCCTTAGGTATCTAGGGATTTCTTTCCCTAATATTATAGTATCTGTCTTTGGAAAGAGGATTTAATTGCTGCCTGTCTCATTTTAGAACTTCTTCACATAAAGAAAAGTTTCTCTCAGTTGAGTTCACATATGAAATAAAAGTGCCAAACATACTCTAAAATAGTACATTACTTCCTTCCCATTTCTTGAATTTGGACATGAGGTAAGAGAGCTATAATAGCAGTCAAACAGAATACAGAATCTCAAGCCAAACTTGTGCTGAAATATCAAGTACTGGAGGTACACAACTTATTTTGATGAAACCTAGTAATTATGGTTCCCAGAAGAAAAGGCTATGAAACCTGCCAGTTCATCCAGCTGCAATAGAGCCCTAATCTTTGTTATCCTAAGTAAGAGAGATTATATATAGTTCTTTAGAATGGCTTGAATGATGTTTTAGCAAGACTGTTTAGGACCAAGGTCTATTCCAATGAAACAACTGATGAAACAAAATGAGTTTTTCTAGAACTTTCTAGAATTTATCTAATAAATCCAGAAACTGTCCTTGATCATACGCTGACTCACACCTATTGCTACTTAGATTTTCGGAAGAGATGAAACATGTCTGAGACACTATGCTACTGCAAAAGAAAACTGAGAGAAAGTTTAGAAACTGCAGTCACTCTTGGGTACAAACCCTCCAATTGCCATGCAAGGCTAGAAGTACTTACCAAACCATCATTTAATGAACCGTTCTGCAGTTTCTAAGATAACACTTTTTCTTTTCTCCGTAACACTAACATTTCAATAGGAGTAACTGATAGGACAATTTGTGCTGAAAATTTTTTTGTCACTGTGTGCTAGAACTGTAACTTTGCTGTCAGGCTCAAGCCTTTTTATTTTAAATTTATTAGTCACTGAGACTGGCCCCAACAGCACAGTTCTAACAAATCCTTCCAATGAATTGCTCTCCTAATCAGAAGCATGTTAACACACTTCTTTTGGCATGGCTTTTCTTGGCATTTGTATAAGCAACAACTGTCAGATCAACTCTGTTTGTATTTGAACATTCTTCAAATAAAAGAAAGTGTGACTTTTACAAGCTCTGTTCTATAATAGTTGACTGTTGATCAACCTACTGTCAATTACTGACGAGCTGAATCTTTGCCTCAGACAAAGTACAACAAATCTGATGTTTCAAAAATGGTTTAGAACTATCCTATATCTTCCAGTATACTATTACTACAATTTTGTTGGCAACTTCATTTTATCGTATTTTAGCATCTTCAAAGCTTTGTTAAGAGCAACACCTTCTTATGGTGACTGTTAGTCCAAAATACATCATTTTGTTGTAGCACTACTTATTTTACGCTCTTCATCTTTTGTTATGACTTTAATATGACAACATAAATCTAGGGTAGATACATTTCCCACATAACTAGCAATCAAAATAAATTATTATTCCGTGCTTTTATTCCTTGGACCTACTGATGATGAGCCATTTACCACAGAAATTGATATTTGCTTAAAGATGTGTGACATTTCCTTGCTGAACAGGTAATAGTAGCAATTCATATATTCAAATGTTACCACATTTTGAAAATCAGGTCTTCATGCATCTGAAGTTAAGCACCTCAAAAATGAGAAAGACACTTTCTGCAGAAACATTAGCTTAAGTGAATTCCCTAGCATAACAAGCAGGCCAAAATAAAGCCTCCCTGCAGGACATGTGACACTTCAGTTGATTTTCTTCTTGCAGTCGCAATTTCTCTTTTTATACCTTTGAACTTTGCAGCACAGAAGAGACAGTTCCTATATATATATACGGACCTTAATTGACTACATGATGCAATGCTTTCAGGCAATTGAGGAAGAAATTGAATGAAATCACAGAGAAAAATGGTTCCAGTGACTAGTCTCAACGAGGAAAATTCTTTTCTCCTCTCCCTCAAAAATCTCTCATGTTATAGAAAAAAAAGAGATTGAAGTAGTGCATCTAACCTGTCCCCCAGATTACACCTTTAAAAGCAGGAATGATAATGGACATAGCAAGAGAGGTCAACTATCAGAATATTTGCCAATTCAAAAACAAGAGAATCTAAACAAGGCTGACAGAGGCAGAGGACAACTGGTGCCCCCAAATTGTCTTCATTAAATAACCTGAAACTGAAACTACACTGGAAGAACATGCTACTGCTGTTAAAGAATCTCCCTCCTTACACACACTCCAGACATATTTATTTCTGTTACTTCTCAATGGTACAACGTTACAATGGTTTTATTCACTCTTCTTGGAAATGGATCATAACAACACACAAACCTGTAATAAAGAATCTGTGGAATTTGTCCTCGTGTTTGATTTGTGCCATTACTGCTCAGACTACATGTACTAAACGTAAATGTTACACCATCTGGACACTGAACTGTAGTCATTCCTCCATCTCCATTGGCAGTTCGGCTTCCGTAATTCCTCAGCCGAACTGCGTATTTCACATTTTCCTTAAAAAGGAAAGCCAAAAATAATACACAGTATAAAACAAATACACAAGTTAGGCTTCACGGTATTATAAAAGTGATTATTATGTTACATGAATACTGGAAAGTGAAAAAAGTGCTCCAAAGCACTCAAAAAATGAAATTAACTGAAGAAGATCTGGCATTTAACAAAAGTCAAAGCTATTGCTTAAAGCTGCTCCCAAGCTGTGGTGCGTAATTTATGTAAAATATTACTTATTACTCAAAAAGTGACCAGAAATCCAAGAAAATTAGCTACCAAATGGCACATAAAAATTGTGCACATTTGAGAATACTTAAATTACTAAGCAGGTTATAATATATTAAATGTTATTATAAAAATCAAGATTTAATTTCTTTTTCCTGACAAGATTTGCACTTTTCAGTTACAGGATGACACTGAGAATTTATAAAGCAAATGTTTTAAGATTAATTTTTTTAATGTGTACAGAGAAAACAATTCATCTGTAACATTCTAAAACTTGGTATCTTCAGAAGTCATACGAAACCTATGGCCACGCGTACTTCCTTTATTTACCTTCAGTGGCACAACTTTGTCAAGTCTGATTTCAGCTATGTCACTGGGAGAATCATCTGTGGTGTAAGTTCCTTTAACTAACTCTAAAGATGTCCATCTATGAGAATGAGTTGAGTCTCCAGTGTGATCACTCTGAATCAAGGAAACAAAGCCATTTTAATAGGTTTATAATGTAAAAAAAAGACACATTCATGTAACGGTGTTACATTTTCTTGCATAAAGTGCAATACACAGCATTACAAGTAAAACAAAGCTGAAAAACCTGTTCAGAATCAACAGCTAAGCCTTTCTGTTAAAAAGGAAATTCTTGAATAAAGGTGAATTTCCCATAGCAACACACACTTGCCCCTTGCAACAAGTCAGAAAAGTCATTTTAAGTGAGCAACTGAGTGTAACAGAACAGGGGTGTGTCTTCATCACACATCTCACTTCAACAGCACATGAAACACCTGTAGCTACAGCCTAACAGCTAATAGGCTGGTAGGCTATCCATTTCTCCAATTTTTGGTTTCAAATGTTTTAAATTTATCTGCTTTATTTCTTATTTCTTGTTCTTTACTTCTTATTTTCCTTAATGGTATGCAGAGAGATAACTGACGCTAATTTACACTTAGCTTTAGGAAGCAAAAAAGCCCACCATAATTAAAATATTATTTGTAATGAAGTAAGATTTAAAGGCCATAACAACAATAAGGAATCCATTGGACAAGGTATGTAGCTTGCAATACCACAAAAAAACACCCCCCAAAATAAACAAAAAACCTCTTAATGTACTGTTGTACTGGTAGTCTAGACTGTATAGCAATACATATTATATTGTAAAATAGATTATGAAAAACTCACAGGTTACTTTTGTTCAAATTTTTTTTCAGATTCAGTACTTACATCATCAACTAAGACTTCCAACTCATACTCATGAATTCCTCCTCCACCGTAAACAGAAAATCCTACTACAACTACACCAGGTTTGTCCACAGAGAAACATATTGCATCAGGGGATCCATTCCCAGTATTCCAACTTCTTCCCTGACTTGTTTTAGTGAATCGATTTGGTGTGGATTTGACAGAATGGAGAGAGTTCAGTCCATCGACCTGTAGAAAGTTAAATATAAACAACAGAATGAATTAACTGCTAAACATTAGGTAGCTTTAATAAAGCTAAGTTAAGTTAATTAAATTGTCAGATTTTTAACACAGTAAGTTAAAAAAAAAGACTGTTAAAATGTAAAAGACGCCACTATTAGGACTTCTTTCCAACTTCAGCAAAACAGAAATATAATTTCATATAATTCCTAAATGTTAAAATATTTAAATATATATTTAATAGGATGAATCAGCACAGCTGATAGCTTAACCATGCTTCAAAAAGAAGAGTTAGATACATCTGCCTTAGGTAAAACCAAGATCAGGAGAGAAAAAATACATTAGAAAAACATCTTTAATCAAGAGATTATCATAAACTGGGTTCTTTCTGTCAAAAAATCTGCTGACAGTATACACACAGTGATGGGCCTTTAATAAATGACATACATTCCTATCATTCAAAGACATTACAACCTCATATAAAAGGGATATTCTTAAAATCTAGAGTTTCATGATCACACACAGTAGTTGAACTCAACATGGCTCTAAAATTTCTAGTAAAAAGTAGATAAACAAGAAAAAGTCTAATGAAGTCTCATGAATTGTGTTAAGTTTACATATATGTATATATAATGTATGTATGCATGTACATATATATGTATATATATTCATATATAAAGGGGGGGAAGCCACACGATGCACAAACAAAATACATTACAAATTCTGACACATAATGAAAAAATGATAGGATTAGAGCATACAAGGCATCCATGATGCCATCACAGGCACAGAGATGCTCAGAAATGTGGCATTGCCTCCAATGAGCACTGAAAGACTATATTTCAAGTGTATGCATGCCCAGACATATATGCAAAAAGAAAAACACTCAAAAAAGAAATACTGCCATATTGGAAACAATTCACAATATCCTTCAGCCATAATGAAGTAGCTAATTTTTGGCACTATTTCCCTAATACAGTGATCACTTGCTTTCAGAACTATGCCAGACATCCGAAAGCTACTGAGACTAGAAACAGCATTTGTGAAAGATCTGCACGCCTGTATAACTATAGTCACGGCATATATCACATTAATAATATACATGCCCTAAAAGATTTCTATTAAGAATGATTTTACAGAAACTTTACCTCAGATCCTAATGCAGATGCTGTAAGCTCACTCACAATACTAGCAAGTAACCCACAGGTATTAGAAACCAGGTGTGAAGAGAAAAGTTCATTTTCTCGTCTAAGGCTGTTCCGGACTGGTAAAACAACAATGACCAACATCTTTTCCAGCACTTCCCGAAAGCTTGTCATCCCTGAAACATTTTCTTCACTCTGTAATATGAAAATGAAAATGAAAAATACAGACAACTTGCTTTTCACCTAATATAAACATTAGGTCATTGAAGCATCAAGGAAACAATAGGCAACAATAGGTAACAGAAGACACCAACAACTTTAAAATATACTTCTACCAATTTAGAATTCAAAAATATTCAAGAATCATTTTTACTCAAACATTCTCTACACAAGAAATAATTGGAAATTTTCAGACTGAAAAATAAAAGTTTGATAAAACTGTAAGTTTCTGAAATAAGCCCTTTAGAAAGGAAACATTTGGGCAAATTCAGCTACAAACTTAAAATGCTAAAATCATGATTTACATAACTGTTTATGTTTTGTTGCAAAATAAAACACATCATCATATTTTTAGAATATTATCCTAACCTGACTAAGTTTTTCCATGTGCGCAACCAAAAGAGGAAAACGATGGGCTAGAGCAGAGTCATTCTCAGTGCTGACTTGTTTGACCATTGATCGCAGCAGCGCCTCTCCATCATAAGCAATTGGAAAGATAGAGGTCAGTTTTACTGAAGTATGGCAGAGAGCTGACATAACAGCAGCAAGAAGCCGGCTACTGGAGGTCTTGAAGTTTGCTTCTTGGATGTCCTAAAAACATAAAAATAAATGAACAGAAGGGCAATGCCCCATTCATCAAAAACCCATCCCAAAAATTACTTTACAAATAGGTAGCAGCAGTCTGAAAGTTGATTATGTTTTAAAACGTTATCACTTTTTGTATATTTTAGTTTAGGTATTAATGGTACACTTCACTTTAATATCTTAAAATACTTAATGTCTGAATTTTCACAGAACCCTGGGATGCAACAGAGATGCTATCATTCTGTTCAAGTTTTCTGTTCACAGCAGAACTGAGAACTGAATGTATACCAAAATCCTAAATGCTAAGGTAGCTATCCTCTTCCATTTTCCTAGCAACTTTCAGACTATTTCAGAACAACAGACACAGAACTGAAAAAAATAAAATCTTGCTGTAATTCTTGTAATATTGTGAATGAAAAACAACTTTTGAAAGGAACTTTCCAGTTTTACAGTAATCATAAAATAATTTAAATAAGTAATTTCATACAATGTTAGCTCTCCTGTGAATTTTACTTTATCTATCCCATGATAAAACTCAGAGCTTCCATTTAAATCTTTCATATTTGAGTAATTAAAATTTGTTTTTTAAGATATATTTTAAAATAAATAAAACCAGTTAAAATTACTTCTGGAATTATGACACTTTTTGAAGACAAAACACTATTATAATTGATCAATTTAATTGAAATAATACAGTATAAGACTGATTGTTCCTTGAATTGTAATATGCTTAATGGTTTTTCAAGCAGTGAAGCAAATTGCTTAAAACTCATTGCAATCAAGTCAAGTAAGTAACTACACTGCTTAGACACAAGACCCTCATTCACAATAAGCAAGATGCTTAGAAGAAAAATGCTCATTTAGGATAGTATTGCCACCTTTTCCGGATCAGAGCACAGTTGGGACATTTAATGTTCAGAAATCACTTGGGTATTAGTGCTGAGTATCAAAAAAGCAACAGGTATCTTCCAAATCAGGGTGCAGCATCAAAAATCACATATAAGACACGGACTACACATTAACGAAGCATATACTGGAACTTGGCAGCAACACCACAAGTTTTCCTCACTGTCCCAGAGAAAGAATCTTTTCTCTAAGAGAGACAGAAGCTCCTAGCTCTTGTTGAACTTGGACACGTTTTTTTCTTAGTGATTAAAAAAACACAGCAGAATTCAAGTTGCGAAACAGAATAAACATAAAAAAGGAATAAAGAATATAAATACTGTTTGGCCTTTCCTTTGAAGAAAACAGCAAGCTAAGCTGTAATATTCACTTGTGTCATTTTAGTGTACCTGATCCAAACAGTTCAGCAAGTCACAAAGGCATGCCCACTGGAGAGCTGGTGTTGGATAAAAAGAATGAAAGCAAGCTGTGAAGGTATTATGACATTCCTGAAGGACAGCTTCTAAAAGGCTCAGGGGCTGACTGAGATATCCTTGAGGGTCATTGTCCAACTTCACCATGCAGTGATCAACTCCTTCAGATAAAATTTTTCTCAGCAAAGTCCTAGTTTTTCCAATGCAGTCTGCTAGTTTGCTGGTTTCTTCTACAACAGCCTTAGCTGTAGCTGGAAGGTAAGAAAAAGAAGTGCATTATTGTAGAATAAATGAAACTTTTTTTTTATATAAAAATGTGTATTATACATGCAAGTAGAACAATCAGAAATTAGCAATGTTGATGAATCTACATTTAGAGAAGTTAATTTCACACTGCAAAATATTGAAAGGTGGAGAAATAAGAATTAAACTTCATCAAAGAAACCTGAATATTAGAAACCTGAATTTCCAGTCTTTCATAATATATGCTGCATTTTAATCTGAACATTGTTAAACTACAGGCATGAAAAACAGATACTGTCTTTCAAATTTAAATAGACTGTGCCCCCTAGCAAAGCAGCCACAATGTACAGAAATAGGATAACAGAAGCTACAAAGTAGTCCGAAAGAACGTGATTGTAAAGCCAAACAATAAATTAATTTTAAAATACACATGTAGTGCTGCATTCTTGGTTATGCACATAATGCTAATGTCTCATTTTTTACTGCAAATCTAGTAACTGCTCCAATAAAAACATGTGTATAGGCAATTTCACCACAGCATACCAAACATGAATGCTTAGACCAAATTTTCAGTGTGCCATATATCACTATTTGCTGGCAAATATGAATTAACTGAATTAAAAAAACTACCTGATATTGGATATATTTCACAGGTGTAGACCCTCAGCAACCTCAGACAGCAAGTGCCCACAAAGCGCAACCTTTCTAAATCCAAAAGGGTAGCAGTGTATTGGAATCCTTTCAGTCCACGAAGTTCTTCAACTCCTAGCACCAATGTTGTCCAACTCCAGTGAAGAATGCTCAATAAAGATTCAAAGCATTCCTATTTCAGAATGTGAAGGATACAGAGAGAAAATTTTGCGCCCAAGACACAGGTGAACTTTCAACATCAAGATAAGATGAAAAACAAAAGGCATCTATATCCACGTGTATCATGAAAATATATTTATGTCTACACACATGTATTATGCATCACACAAAACCTATTTGCTTGAGAATAAGAAAAGAGAACTGAGAATGTAAGGGATACTTCACACAATGCCATGCTAAAAGCAATTTATAATTTATTGTAATGCTATGTTCATGGAAGTCTCTCAATTATAAAACAATTAAGAAGTAACAACTGTTTCTATTCGTCTGTAATACAGATTTTCAGTAACTTTCACTTGCTGAATCTGCATACGATTAACGTAAGACCTACTTCTAACAGAATATATTCTTGGCATAATAGTAAAGAATTCTACCAGGGCTGGGTTTGTTTTATTTTTAAATAGTATGATCTGCAAGGCCATGGGAGGGCTATGGAACTATGTCACATTTACAGTACTTGAAAGTTCAACAGAAGTGCATAGTGGTTCACAAGAAATTTAAGAGTTTACAAAATTTTGTTTGTCCAAAAATTTGCTTCCACTGTTATTAAATGTGTTTAGTAGTTTCATAAAGCTGTACCTCAGAAGGCGCTTAGGTACCTAGGACAAGTATTTGGGATTGAATACCTTCAAGCTGCAGGGAAAAGCTGATTGTTCAAAGTTATTTATAAAATGTCCAGAATGCCTAATTCTCTCCAGAAAGCCAAATCTCTCCTCTTATCCCAAATTCAGATCTATGGTGAGGAGGGATAACAGCAGCAAGATAATGAAGGAGGAGAATACAATGCAGAGTATTAAAGCCATAGGACTTCACAGCTTAAGGCAAACATCTTTAAGCAAACACATATTAAGAGTATCTGTTAGTATGTTCTAATGACATGATTACTAAAAATGCAAATCATATAGAAAATACATTTCTAGAAGAAATCTGAACAGCAGAAGATCATCCTGATCATTAGGGAATATCAAAGAAAAGGAGAACATAACAAAAAAAGTTAGTTAAGAAAATTAGGCTGTGGGTATTTATATGGGGCAATAATTTCAAGTAGACTATCAGTTGAGAATATGAACAGTAAACATAGTACAGTATAAAATATAAAAAGACAGGATAGAACTGAAAAAAGCAATAATCATAACTTGTGAATGACAAAGAAATGACTTTACTTTTAAAAGACAAAGACTAAATTGGTCTTATCCTGCATTAACATGTTGCATTTTAACTTAATGCAGTATTCTCTCCCTCAAAATTTGACTAAGCTCCTGCTGCATTTAAAGAATTGCAGATATCTTCTATTAATATCTACATATCAGTGTGCCCATTAACACTCCTTACCTCAGTTTACAAAAGTTTAATTAAATTCTATCTGATTCTTAATGTGTACTGGAATGCATCCAAGAGGAAAATCAAAATTACCAATGACTAATTATGGCTTATAGTAATTTAAAAGCCACATAAGACAGCATATAGTGAAGCTCCCTCAAAATGCAGAGAATTGCTAATACATAATTTCTTGGCAGAGTGTAGGGCTTGTACAATGAACGCAACTAAGTAACTATGAACTCAAAAAAAAAAAAATCCAAGTAGCTCATTCATGAAAAGTAAATTAAACTTTATAAACAAATGTGCTTCCAGGCTCTCCTCCTCAGGGCAATATTAAGCTTAGCTTAGACTGCAGTTTACAACTGAACTCTTTAGAAGAAGTAAAAAACCCGCTGTCATATATATCAGTGTACCTAACTTCTGCTTGATGAAATACACAGGAGAATAATTATTAGTTATTTACACATGCACATCTTTCAGGTTTGTAATTATAGATGAACTGGCAGGAAAGACAGAGGGTTCTCGATAATACTCACTACAGAGACAGTTCTGGCAAAAGATCTCTTTAAAATATGCACAGGTTCACTGGTTTGCTGTTTTCCTTTGGATGCACTGCCATCACTTGTCGGCAGCCTGGAAACACAATTTAAGAACTGACTTAAAATCTGCATTAAGCTTTACTGTTTCTATTGTTCATTAAATAAGTGGAAGAAAAGTTTAATAGTATTATCCTGAAATGCTCAGTTTCAGCACAATTTCCTCCACTTCCCAGTATTTCTAAACCAGCATCAATTATCTTGATTTCTGTTCAGCTTACAGCATTCAATTAGATCAAGATCTAAACACATATGGAATTAATACAGGTATATATTGTACGTCTTTGGATGGCATTTTTAAGATTAGAAAAGTTATTCCTCAAAGAATCCTGTTTTCTTAGTATGTGTAGGCCACATGTTCATTTGTACTGTGAGATGTCTGTGCATAACAAGCACTCAAAAGCAAATCCTTCTTTCTTGTCAGTAATGGTGGAGGTAAAATCAGTTCACACCTCCCGCAGGCAAACAGAGGTGGGAGCATACCTTTATCCCTTTAATTCCACTCAAACTGCACTCCAAAAAGACAAAAGCTTTTGGACTATAAGAAAGAGAAGAGGAGGGTGGGAAGCAAAGGGACACTTCAGCTAATATCTTGAAGAACTCTAGCTCCTCCTAAGTAACTATTTTCTCTCTTTGTCTCCTCTGTCTGTTCTTAACTCTGAATTGCATGGGATATTGTTTGGAGTCACTCAAAGTATCAGAAGTGGGTGCCAAAGTCCCTCACAATAAAAGCAGAAACAATACAGGCAGCACCTGTGAATGCAGCACCACTCCTGCACTGCCACTTGTGATGGAAGTCCTTTGTTCAAGTATAAACGGAGCTTTAGATGGCTGCTCAACAAATGTCGGTGATGAAAAGATTCTTAAGCAACAATCACAGAATTAGTTTGAATATCAGTAGAAGGAGTTCTGATCACTGAAGAAGGTTTCATTTGGGCTCATGCACAGAAAGTCCTAGCACAAACTATTAATCATTTTGGTAATTTCTATGGAGAGTTGACTGTACCCAAAGGCAAACCTTGAGGCCCCTGAAGGGAGGACATGGCTGAAGAGCATTTGCAAGTCCAGGAAGGACTGCCAACTTTGTTTGTCTGGACAGAAGGGGTCTATGGACACAGAGCTTATCTGCAGAAGTGAGCTGTTATTATAAGGGACCCTGAAAAGGACATGGTAAGAGGACAGACAGAGAAATGGTAGGAAGGATTGGTAGAACTGGTATTGGAAGAATTGGTATTACCTCATATATAGCTGAGTTAATCTGAAAAAGATGCTGGCAATACGGTGAAAGAGTTCTTGCTTTTTTAAACAAGATAACATAACATTTGTCATGGGAATAGTAAATTTAGAGTAACTGTGAGCATAATTTATTTCTGGTTGTCATTAAAATCAGTGTGAAAATCTGTCTGGTAATATACTGCTGTTAAAACTGAGTCCTGCTAAACAGAATACTTCCTAACTAGCCAAAAAATGGAGCTTGCTAGTCTATAACATAAGCATCTAGAGAACAAAGAGACACTTTTAAAATGATTATTTAAAGTCACAGAACATAATATATGAAAAATGACCTTTTAAAGAAAATTACAGAGAAACAGATACTGTACTTATCACTCTTCTCAAAGATACTTCACACTTCCCCTACATTTCTCATATTCTGATTTCCTTAACTTACTACGATAATGATGTCATGAAACATATGCTTACTTTTACGGGGCCTCTGTTTAAAGAACTTATCAATAAATTGTTCTAAATGCAGGTCAAAATATTACCTGTATAGTAACTGTGGAATCTGCCCTGCATTAACATCTGTACCATTATTTGATTTCTTGGAACTTTTAAACTGAAAGACAACACTGGAAGAAAAAAAAACAATTATTATTCAAGTAATACTAAATCTGTTCTCTTGCATAAAAATAACGAAAAAAAAAATACCCATCATCTGTAGTAATAGAGGCCTGTCCATGAGATCCACAATCACTGCTAGGTCCCGACACTCTTGCCCAGGCTACATACCACCAACCAGCTTGTAAGAGCACTGGTTCATCAAACATCATTGCATACTTTTCTCTGAGAAGAGCAAATTTTGGAAAAGGTATATCTGAATTAGTTTATAGAAAAATACTTGGCAAATGAGATCCTGTTTACAAAAGAAAATTGAATATTAATAGATTAAAAAATTAAAGAGAATTAAGATAATGTCTCAGGCATCTATTTATATCAAACATTAAAAATTACTTTACTGAAAAAACACATTGTTGCTTTTTATTTATTTATTTATTTATTTAAAGTCAGAAGGACCTACAGGTGCCTAAGCCCATCCTGGACTTCAAAGAATCAGATAACAAATGCCAAATACAGTAAGAATTACTACTAGAAGTAATATATTCATTGTAAATTTTTACTTCAACTTCAGAAAATTCTGGGTTATTTCTTTTTAAATGGTAAGTTTATACACAAATTTTAAGGAATTACACATGAATGTTTAAGAAACTAATAAAGTATATATTTAGAGGTCATGATAAGTAAATATTAAGCCTAAGAGAATTAGCCATGGATGACTTCATCAGTAAACTCTTTCTCAGCAACAGGGAATCAGAAAGCCACTAAAACAGAGCTGACCCTTTCCAGATGCACATAACAGTTCAAACAATAACTGCTTCTATTTTCTGTGTCTCATAATGCGCTGAATTACAACATAACCCTTCTTTTGATTATCATAAATTCAGGCTGCAATTTTAATAAGTTTAATGATGAGTTCTTTAATGCAAATACACATTTGTTTTTGAAAGCATCCTTTTGACAGAACTATTCAAAAGAACTACAATGTTTTGTTTGTCTTGTCTGCTCATCACATGAATACAGAATTGGACTTTGATTTGTACGTGAGCAAGTGTCGGTTCTTTTTTTTTTTTAATTTAGTACCACAATGGCTTCAAGTAGTATTTGGTGTTTTACTCCTTTCCCTGACACACTTACTTTGTTTAGGTAAAAGTTTTACGCCACACACATACAGGTGGCAACAGGTTGCCCAGAGAGGTTGTGGAGTCTCCATCCTTGGAGATTTTGAAAAGCCGTCTGGACATAGTCCTGGGTAATATACTCTCGGTGACCCTGTTTGAGCAGGGGGGTTGGACTAGATGATCTCCAGAGGTCCCTTCCAACCTCAATCATTCTGTGATTTTGTGATATACTAAAAATTTTAATGATATAGATCATCTTTGTTTATATTTAAAATAATTTTAAAATGCATATGAAGAAAACGTCTTACCTAGCAGCACAATCATATGCTAAGACATCTGTTTCAGCCAGAAGGTCCCCATCAGTCTCGTGGTCCCCTCCATCTGGACCCAATTCAAACAACTGATGGAGTTAAAAAAAAGAAGTCTTAGGTGTTAGAAACTTCATAATACCACTTTTTGTCTGTCTGACATTCTGAAAGTTTCTACAACTATTCTTCCCCCCAAAATGATGGCTGGTTTTCTAGACAGGCAAATTTCCACCTGGAGGTCAGGATTCTGTAATATCATTTTCTGTTAAATAAATAATACTTAACACTGGCCTCCCAACCTTGCACCCCAAAATACTGTGATCGACCATCTAAATCTTGCAGGCAAGTCAAATACAGAGCAACTAAAAGAGACAAAGGATTACCCCAAGAAGCTGTTTTTACACAGCTTATACAGAGGAATGTTTCTGAAGAAACCATAGCTTGATTCCATATCTAGTGGAATGAGTCTTAAGGTTGGACAGAAGGTAGAGACTCTCACAGATTGAAATACGTTGGAAATACAGTCAACTAACAGGGACAGCTTGATTGTTTAGCAGAGCTAGTCAGTACTAGCTAGTTGATGACGAGGACAGAAACTGATACCTTTCTCAAAAGAACTTGGACCTCCTACTCAGTCAATATAGTTGTAGTTACACAGTTAGATTGGTTTGAAAAAGGCCTACGATATGTATCTGGGACTTCTCTTGTAAACTTCTATTTAGTACACAGTGTATCTGTGGTAAGACTGGCAAATGTTATCTTGTCCATAACCTAATCCTAGACAATTAGAAAAAATTTGGAAAAAATAATACATGAGTGTTTGACGGGGTTATCACCTCCCTGTTTAGCATCCAAACATGAGTCATGCTTTTTTTTTGGTTAAGTCACTTAATCTTAATCATTTGTAATTCTCAGTCAATGTCTTAAACCAGACTAAAGCATAACCACTTATTTCAGATTTCCATTTTTTTCCTACACAAATGTTACTGCTGACCACATCCTGTTAATTTCCCTAAAACAAACCTTAATAATTAGTAATTCTACTCATTTGAAAACAGAAAAAAAGATCTCAGCAACCATCTAAATGACAAAAACATGAATAACATATTCTGAATGCATACATCTAATACAAATCTCATACAGATATTAGCTCCTTCCTTCTCAATGTCGTTCAGGAAGTTTCTGAAATCCTTAATAAATGCAGGAATTCAAGTTGCTTATCAGAAACCAGACTTCTCCTACAATCACAATATGGGTTTATATGTGCTTTTCTATTCAAACCCAGATTTTTTTTAAATTATTATTCTTTTAAATCAGCACATATGCTCAGGTCCTAACTATCTATGTTTGGCACAAAGCAGAATTAAGTATGATGGGTGACATTACAATTCACTCTCAGTTGAAGAATCCCAACTGAGAAGCCATCCAGACAGCAGCCTGAGAAAGAAAGGGTAGGGATGGCAGGAAATGACAGCCCAGGTAGACCATGCTTCTGAAGGAGTTTCAGCTAAAGATGAACACTCTCCCATTTTTGAGAGGCAGTCCCACATGCATCCGGACATAGTAGATGATTCTAACTTCAAGCCCACCACATCTAAAATTTCTGCAGGAGGACCTCAGAGACCTTCATGCAAATATATCACAAAACAATTCTACCCACTGCCAGAAGACACCTGAGATGGCACAGCACTTAGTGAAGGTAGGAATGGGTCACTGGACAGTTCAGAATAGTAATTCTCAATTCTCTGTCTCACCCACCTTACGTACATAACATTCATTACTTCTCACTGAGGAGCCTGCTTCCTGTTCTACTATTAATGCTTTAATAAACAGTAAATTACTCACTCATCAAGAAATAAACTTAAAGTTGTAGTTTTAAGTGGTATTTCTGAAGTTTTGATTTTGAGAGATAATTCTGTTTTTTAAAAATATCTTACCTTTATCTTAGCAGTGTATTCACCCCTACCTCCAAAAAGACCAAGACCACCTAACAAAATATCAGTATCAGCACAGAAACGGATAGCTTCTACTGAGTGGGCTGAATAACCCCAACCTCCTCCATGACCTACAGAAAAAAAACACACAACAAAAATACAGTTAATTTATATTAAATAGTCTTTTATGCCACAAGCCTAATTAGCTTACGCAGTAAAACCTTACTGTGTACATACTTTCAAATCTGTTAACAATGCTGTAGTCTTCTTTAGAATAAACTTTCATTACTGCTTGAGTCTCTTCTTCTGTATTTGCTACACCCATTTTTAAGTCCTGCATAGCAGCCAACGTATCAAGACAACCTAAAAGAAAGCAAAATCAAGAAACAATCAAAATGTCTTACTGTTGATTATAATTGGTGAAATGGAAATGAATACTAATAAAAAAGATCGCAGCAACAAAACTGCTTTGTCCCTAAGCCACATGTATGCTATTGAGTATCACTTTAACTTTACTAGGTCAGAGGAGTCACTGTTGTAGAACCTAAGGTTTGCTGTTAAAGACCAATTTTATTTAATCAGTTCATTTTCCTGATTAACCAAGAAACGTGATTAAATCTACTTTGTGACTTTTCCAATGGCAAATAAATTGCTAGCAACATACTCACTTTTTTTTTATTTCCCATATTACCAAAAAAGAATTGAAGTAGCACTGAATTATGGGCAGATTTGAGAACCTTCATACAAGGCATTTTGTTTCATATACATGGAAATCTAACATGGCCTCTTATTCTGACTTGGATACAAAAAAGTACTGTTCAAGTTAAATATCATTGCGTCTCTAACACACAGTGAGGGACAGAGGACAAGGAACTGATCACTCCTCACAATCATGGAATAAGTAACCTAGGTAATTTCCAAAGCTGAGCTTTGAAGCATTGAGTAAGTAACGTATGGCCAGTTTATACATGGATACAGTGAGACTATTTTTTGTTTCAGTATGCTTTTCTGACCAGAAAGGGAAATCATATTACTCTTAGTTTCTGATTATACAAAACTGCAAAGAAGAAATTCTAATTATTCTATATTTTCTAAAAATTGCATATTTGAAGGATTTTTCTGTCTTTTGGAGACTCCATGGTAAATTAAGCAGTATTTCCTATGTTTTGCATATTGTTAAAAAAGATTAACTAGGAAGGTCTTTTACATTACTTCTGCTTACCTCTAGTAGTAGGTCCAACTAGAACTCTAAAACCCTCTAGCATCATTAAGATGGCAGAAAACAATGATTCTGATTAAGTGTCAAGAGCAATGATGAAAGATTATTGAGTGAACTTTTAACTTGAAAGTCAGAAAGCTGTCAGGTTACAATTTATTTAAACATGAAGTAGTGTGCTTTTATTTCATTTAAGCTTCTGACTCATTAACTATAAATGTATACCTAGAATGTGCAAAGCTGCATGAGATCTGGTGGTTAGAGCTTTGGAACCTGTTGGTAGAGCAAGTTCTGGACTCAAAATACTACACCGGGATTGGATGTCTGGAGCTGAAGGAAGTCTGGAATCGGCAACTACAGCATTGTAGCTCCACAGTTCCCTAGCATTTGGTCGAAACCTAAAGCAAGACAAAACAGAGTAAAAAAGACCTTTCACTTACTAAAAAAAAAAAAAATTATCTGACAATTACATTTTAGAAACCATTTAATGTAAAATGTAGATTTGCTAGTACAAAATGTTAGAACTGAACACCACTACGCCAAACATAAACTTTACTAGATCAAAAAACTAGCAGATGGAAAAAACAGAAATATTCTTGTTATACTTCAAGTCAAAAAAATCATATTATGGGTTTACAAGTTTCAGAAAATATTAGACACTTTTCAAAGCTAAAAAATATTAAAATGGTATAATCTATTAAGAAGCATGATGTGACTAGCAAGGTACTAGATATAATGGCAGATGTGCTAAAGAACGATAAAAGATGCCAAGTGACAGTAAAAAGGTTACTCATCTTAAAAATATTTAAAAAGATCTTGAGAAATCCAGCATGTTTTGTTTGGGCTTTTTAAATGGATTCCATCACACTGTGAGTGTTTTAAGAAGGATTATAGACGGCAGCATAAACAAGGAAATACAAGGACTTTCTATATTACAGATCAAGAAAAATAAAATAAAAAGAATTAAGTCTTTGATATCACTTTTTAAAGGGAAGAGACTGTTAGAAGATGCAAGCCTAAGAGTGTTCTGACTAAAAGGAAATGAATTTTTTACTTGATATACTGGACTAAAAATCCAAAAGGAGATAAGATTGCCTAACCAACTGAGAAAGAAATAGTTTTAACTAAAAGTATTGTAGGATACAATAAATAAGCAGGATTTCAATGAGTTAGCAACATCTAAGTTTATATATAAGTAAGTATACATACATATACACACACACATATACATATATATGAAATGATTTAGCCATGTGAATTTCACTACTGACTGAAAAAGCCATAGAGCTTTAAAGAAAATCTTTAAAATCTATGTAATCAAGATTGCTTGTTTGCACAAAAGAACTGCCCCAATCATTTCAACAGGCATGAATAAAAATGCCCAGGAATAATAATTAATACACAAATTATTTCACTACTAACCAGCATATTATTTAACATGTCTCTTCTCTAACCTGTTTTAACATTTTCTGTTAAACAAACACAGGATATAACTCAGAAATAAATCTGGAAACAGACACTCCAAAAATCCATTCTTCACAGTTAAGTCCTTAAGCTCTAGACTTTCTACAACACAACAAGGTATCACCTCAATCCTCATTTATCCATAACAGTATCTTTAAGTTGCTTTCTTAGAATGTGAAACACATGGATTTGAACTTCCTTAAGATGAATAACCATTAGTATGTTACACCAAGTTGAATATCATCACCTGACTTTTTTCTCCCAACACTGGATGCTGTCCAATGGCCATCAATAACTGCACTTTTCACAAATTCTGTCTTTCAGTGCGTTTTAGTCATGCTGACAATACACGCAGAAGAGCTTTAAGGGACTTGGGTGGTACCCTTCCTCACTTCAGATCTCAACATAATTTAAGTAGTGGCAGCTAGCTAATGAGACTCCGACAATCCTGGGGATGTGCACAGCGCAGGACTACAGTCGCCCAAGAAACTTCAGAGGTCATGAAGGAACATGCTTAGCAAGCATACCAGCTTCAATGTTAAGTGGCTATTAAGTTCTTGAATCTCAGTTTTGGATGAAGGCATCTAAAATAGCATGCAGGCAGCCTATGGACACAATGATCTTCTTTGGTCCTACATGATACTATCTTTCTAGATGAATGTAGACCAGTTGGTTCCCTGCTTTACTCTAACTGTAACTGATAATTTTTGTATTTAAGTCTTCGAATAGTCTAAACATTATCCACCACTTGCAGCCAGGTAACATTTCAAAATTCTCTCCCAAATCTTGGCTACTAAACCTTTTTAAAATCAATATAAAAGAATTTGATGTCATGATGCTACTTTGAAAGAAGCGCTTATGACTGATGCCTGCTCAAAGACTCCACTGAATGCAACCAATCCCAAAGACTTCAAAATATACATGACTGTAACTTGTATGTCTATGCTGTCTACATAAGTACTATCATCTTGACCTCTCAAACTGTCAAAGCTGAGAATACGATTACTCCTCTTCACCTATTCAAATGTTTCTCCCTAAAGCTTCAGAGAAGGACAAAGGTTTAAGACACAAAGTTGTGGAAACTGGGTATGACAAGAAAAGTAAAATATTCAATATGGTGTGCAGTAGACAAAGGAAAGACAGGAAAAAATAAGAAATAAAAAATTAGCGGAATAGATCAGTGTGTCCCCAAATATCATGAGAGTGGAATGAATGAGAATGATGCAAAAAGGAACAGAAATCCAAAAATGTAGGCAGGGAAAAGGAATTTGTTTTGGGTTTCCTGGAACACATCATTCAAAAGATGTGAAAAAAGACACACGAAAGACTAAGAGCTGTTTTTCTTTTACTAGGGAAGTGGAGATAATGAAGTCATGAGTAGATCAGGCCCTCCAAGTTATTTTAAGTTAATTCTATACGACGACTTAAATAGCTGTACTGTAATCCACACTTGCCTCCAAATAACATCATAGACAGGATCCAGACACACACCAGATCCTTGAAGGTCTTCCTGTTCAGAATCATTGAATGTTTTGCAACTGCCATCTACTTTGTTTATCAGAAGACATTTAAAAGGAGGAGGTTCTGATATTGAAGCTGGTACCAAACCTAGATCAGGGAGCAAAAAGAACAGAAAAATATGGAGATTCCACTCATTATATGGCATCTTCTATGCATGCAGTAATAATGTAGCAGAGAAGAACATATGTACTGCTACAGCAAAAGGTAGGCCATAGCAAGATTTCAATAAAACATCAAAATGTTAGAAAAGCTTAGACTTTTGTATTCTACTTATGCAACTACCACCACTATGTGTAGTTTAACTAGAGGGAAAGTCAAAATATTAGAATTTACTCCATTCACATTTTTTGACTTGTTGCTCTATTGCTTGCATGACGATCTAATTTTTCTCCAATAATTCTATAAACAGATTTAAAATATTCTAGAAGAGTTCTTGCCTATTATATGCCTGCTTGCAAATATCTCTGATGTAGCAAGCACGTGAGAATTAATGAGAGCTTCATCAATCCGAAGAAAAGTCTGGTCTCCACTCGCTCCAATCCATGTAGCTTTGCGTCCATATTTAGAGCCAATATTAGGCATAGGTGCTGGTTTTGCGTTCCAGTAGGGCATATCCAAAATTGGTCTACCAAGTTGGCCTTTCTATAGACAGAATGCAAGAATTAGTGAATACCAGTAACAGTAAGTCTAATGGGGAAATACTATCAGTAACAGTTTCAGATAAAAAAGTTACTTATTTAGACAGTTTCAACATACAAAATAAGCAATCTGGAAAAAATAGTTTACCACGAAATTACTTTCAGAAAGCAGTGACTACTCTATGTGAAGCATTACACATTTAAATACAAGTAACAAGGTACTCGCAGATTCTTTTCTCTCTGTTCAGCTAGGTTTTTGAATGAAGAACATTTTTTAAACATCTCAAACTCTCCATGATGAAGAACACCCATTTCCATCTTCAGAATCAATTTTAAAAACATTTATTTTGCTTCACTACAAAGTATCTAAATAACTTCAGTCCTAAACCAGGAATGAATTAATACACAAAAACCCTACAGTCAGATTCACTGTCTAAATTCCACTAAGCTCCTCGTTTATACGGACAGTAAGTCATACAGAGCAAATACCACCTAACAATACCTAGAGACTAACGAGCATATCAAATTTGTGCTAAAAAGAGTATCAAGTGCCTAAGCAAGCAGCTCTGCATATGCTCATTAACATCCTGACATGGAGACCTAGGGCCTTATCTTCAACCTACAAGTAGTTACTGAGAGAGGGACAAAGAAGGACCTGTACTGTACCTAACTATCTAACGAGAACTACTACAACAAACCTGCTCAGGCTCCATTTAAAGCATCTAGCGAGAACTACTGCAATAAACCTGCTCAGACTCCATCTACCTCACTCAGACAGAAGGAAATTCATTGCAAATTAATGAAGTCAAGGTAACTTTTAATTTAAAATGCGAGAGAAGAAGAACAGGCACATACAGCTAATACCTTCTGTCCAGCACGTTACACATCTCTCTTTCTACATAACACAGACATCCACAGCAGTGAGTAAGTCTCACTTTACGGATGAGACTGGACACACATGAGCTATTGATCAAAGTGCATAAAGTTAAGAATTAAGAAAACAGGAAGGGTGGTGGTGGGGGGACCTTTAAATCACAGGTTTACTGGAAATTCCCTAGAACACAGTTCTAAATTTCAGAGGGAGCTTATTCACTTCCCATTGAGGGGAACCTAGTAAAATGCACATATAGAGCATGGACTGGAACTTTGAATGCTTCGCTCTATAAACGCGTATTTGTTTTGGGAAAGCAGAGACACAGCACTCAAACACTAGAATACTTCCTTGTAGAAACAAAATTCACAAGTTTTCTAACACTAAGTAGTTTTCCTCTCCAATCAACAGATAGCTTCTTTAGTGAAAAATCAGGATGTCTTAAAGAAATATTTTGAATTGACAGTCTTTGAGAATAAAATTATTTCTACAGTTCTGAGTTTATCAAACCAGAAGAATAAGTACACACAATATTATAAACTGTTTTTCAAAAACATTCTAGCATTTTTCAACACCAAAGTCATTTTTCTAGTCCAAAAGATCTTTATTCAAAAGCTCTTTCAAAACTACTTACTTTTTGATCAAATTTGTGTTCCACATGCTCTATTTAACACAATATTGAAGCAAAAGAAACATTTTTGTTTGGGAGAAACAAACACAAAGGAAGAGACTGATGAGATGACCTAATAAACATAAACAGGAGCATTGCAGTCCGCCTTTAAAAATTTATTTTTGAACTGACTTTGAATAAAGAGAATTCACTATTCAGTTATGCAATGTCAGGAATTTGTAAAAGCCAAATCAAGAACGAAAAACAATTGTTTGTTATACTATATGTATGCAACACAATTTTGTAATGAATACACACGCACTTACACATACTACTTAATAATATAGACTTTATTTCCTGCTGATTTGAATGCTAACTAGTAAATTCAGTTTCAGTAAATTATGTCTATAGACAATAGGTACACTGATATCATAATAGATCCTTCTATGCAGGTGAACTTGAACAGCCCATATTTTATAACTACACACACCCAACATAATCCCAATTGTTCTCTACACCTTATTTATAACTAAAACTGTATTAACAAATAAATAGTATCATGCATTTATGTTCATTTTGTAACGTATTTTCTGGAAATCACAATACTGAAAAATTAATCTATTTCTGTTTTCATTTCCTTTTCATTTCTATTTTCTGTTTTCAAAGCTGTTTTTGCCTATTTTGTGCTATTACAATTTACAAGTTTATTTTCAAATGAAGACTTTTGACAAATATGAGAGAAACTGTGTGCCAGAAAGGAAAACTTCCATCTGTATTTAAGGAAATTAGTGAAGATATCTACGAGTTATGTGCTTGATTTCAGCTTTTCTGATTTTATTAGGCTCTCAAACAACTTTCTGTCATTACAATATTAAAATCAGATACATAAATCAGGTGGTCTAAGTATGGCCTCAAAATTTTTTTAGAAAAAGAAAAAAAGCTCAATTAACAGACAGGTTAAGTCCTATTTTTCAAAGTGAATTTGGCTTTCCAGAGGCTGTTTCACTGAAAGTCAATAAAGCTTAAGCTTTCACGTGCTTAAATCACCACTGAAAAAAACATATACCAAAATTTTTTACTCCAGACCTGAAAAACAACAAAATATTATCTAATGTAAGAGTCTTCCTGGGACACAGATTTAATTAAAATCAGGGTTTTCTGATTCTAAAAATTTCATTCTTCATCTCTTTTGATTTTTTGTAAATAAAAAAACCCCAGATTTCCAAAGGTGTTCTTCCTTTGTGTTTGGCAGTACATTGCTTTTTAAGCATATAAAAATAGCTCAATACTTGTACTCTAGCTTTTGTCAAAAGGACATTAATAAGAAAGTACTAGCAACAGACTACTCTGGAAAAACTACAGTGGGGGAGCATTTGCCAGGACAAGGAGGCATAAAGGTGCAAAGTCAGAAGAATGGGGAGTTAAATGGTGTCTAAGTGCTTAATCAATGAATATACAAATGGATTCGACGTGGACATAGAAGAGTATGTACCATATGAACAGGAAAGAAGAGTACCAGAGTTATGCTGTATCACATCCAACAATGACTCCCCTTAACCATAAGCATAACGTCTGTAACTCATTCCTATTTCTATGAAAAACAGTACCCTGTTATCTTTTCCAACTGATGCAAACAGATAGGTAATACAATACAAAATAGATATTCATCTGTGATTGCAAGCTTGCAACAATGACAGTTTGAAAAAAATGGTCCACTTAATAAAACAGCCCAATCTTAAATGCCGATTGTTAATTAAAATATAAAACTCCAAGAATTTTTGACATCATGCTTTTCCAACCACAACAGCATTAGAGCCACATTTTTAAACATAACAGGGACACAGACACGAAAGACATGCAGAAGTCATGAGTTGTTCTATGTGTGCAAGTATAAGCAAACAGTTTTGAAATGTCTTTGAACAATTTACTATATATGTACAGTACATTAACTACTAGCTCATTCCCATAAGTAAATATTATTTCCTTACTGAGAAACTTCCAAATGTGAAAACCTGGCCATCCATTAAGAGTATGGCTGTATGGTTGCTTCCAGCAGTAACTTGTGTACTAGGACCTGGTAATGCTTGCACCAAAGTGGGACATCCCCTATATAAAAATAAATTAATTTTGTATTAATACATGCTTATGCAACATTTAACAAACACATTAGTATTATCATGGTTTCAGTGACTGTGATATATATTCACTATATTCACATACTGTATGGAACCAAAGTCAACATCTTACATATTAAATAAAAAATCAATATCTAACAAGAGTGAACTGAAGGAGTATCAAGGAAAAAATCTTTTGAAACAGGTTTGAAAGTCTGCTCTGGATACTTAAGTTTAGTCCCCTCTTGTTACAGGGAACCAGATTAAATGTCCTTTTCAATTAAACTCAGAAATTAACATAGAATAAAAATTAATCTATTATACTAGGACTACACTAATGGTACTGTAGATTACACTAATAGATTACACTGCAAAAAATGCAGCATTAAAACATACTGTAGTGTGAAAGATGGTTAAGAACAAAATTCTTTACACTGAAACAATCAAAGCTTTATGTGGTTGGCACTCTAGTACAATTACCAGAAGCAGTACCGATATGACCCTCCTGAGATAGCTGTCTAGGGAGTTATAAAAGAAAGGGAGGTCTACCCACCTCCAGCAGCTTTCTAATGAGAATAAGGCATTGAAAAACTACTTTACATCAAAATCAGACTCTCAGTCCTTGCCATACTGTTTTCCAGACAGGTCTGGAAAAGTATAATCTTTATGCCTCTCAAATATGAACAAAGCCCAAGAAGATCAATATCCCAATTCAGCAGAAATGAAGGGGAAAAATCAATACTATGAACAGGTAAAGAAAGAAAAAATATAATGGTGTCTTAGAAAAGAAATAGCAGAAAAGACAGAAAGAACAAAGTATGAGATACTAAAACTAAAATTTTAATCTAAATGCCACCCAAGTGACAGGGGCCTACCAGAACTGTAGCAGTCTTTGAACCACATAATGAATGTCTACCTATCCTTCAAAATTATTTTGAACTTAGAAAGAATGTGAATTTGAAGAAAAACTTGTTCCTGAAAGACTTCATGTTTGAGAACTTTGACCACAGAACAAAAGCGTCTGCCTAAACTCACATTTAAATATGAGCTTTCAAAAGCAGGCTAATCTAAAATAAGAACACGCTGTCTTATGCTGAACAAAGAAGTGTCAGTACACAGTTACTTAGGAATTGTTCAGCAGCTGATGGGCAAAAAGATGCATTACTTGCACATTCTGTTTTTGGCTAAATTGCAGGTAAAGAAGTAGAGAAAGTGGGAGGAAGAAGCAGCATCATGTGAGTTCAGTAGGTAAAGAGACAGGGTAGGAGAAGAGAAGGGAAGATAGGGGTACAGGTAAATGTGGAAAAGAAAAATGGTGGAGATGGAGAGAATGCATAAAATGTGGTAGAAGATGCACAACATGACATTCATAAACTTAAAGGCCTTTGTTGGTCTATAATCACATGGGTTTAGGCACCAATAAGATTACACACACACGCACCCCCAAATGATGAAATGATGCATATCTATGCAGCAATGATGAAACATTTTAAAAACAAAAGAAACATTACTGGGACATCATTCAACTCCCACTAACTTTAAAGCAAGCTGGAAAAGACACTGAAGGAGAAATGAAATGTAAATAAGAACTAACCTAAAATTATTCCTTTTACAAAGAAAAAATCCATGGAAGATTTTTTTGTTCAAAACTTTTCATTAAAGTTTTTTTCCCTCAAAATTGTGACAGCTGCAGGCATTAAATTATCAATCCTATACTTGTAAGCACAAAGTGAACATTTTGTCTATTTGATGCATGAAAACTAAACTATTATCACAAAAGCTATTTATCCCAAAGGTAATGAATTCATTAAGACCCTATTATGAAAGCTTGTGTGTCTGAGGCATGATATATGTGAATTGGTGTTTCCTGGGGCTATATATGCATTGCATGACTCTTTATACTCTAACATAAAATGACATAGGGCAAACCCCCCCCTGCAAGTTTCACTCTGTTTTCTTGTAGTTTGAATCCCATGATGATTTAAACACTCTCACAGCAGATGGCAGGTAGAGCGTGAGAGACACATGAACAATTTCAAAGAGCCAGAGTTACTTCTTCCTTGAAGTGCATGTTTCTGTGAATCCCACTGCAGATGGCTAGCAAGCAGCATTCAGTCCTTTACTCTCACAAACATCATGTTTACTCTGACAACTATAAAGCCAGTCATCTACATTAAAAAAACAAACAAAAACCCCGAAGAGCTTCCAAAGCCTTAATCCTTCTTTTTATCTTGCTGGTTGACTCTACTAGCAAGGTTATCTGAGGAGAGCGAAAGATATTCTGTTAGCTGTAGCTAAACTGGACAAGCAACTAACGTAGAGAAATGTAATATGCTATCCTCATAAACAGCTTTATCATTATGATACCCTACCTTTTGGAGAGGCTAAGTATACTGTTCTATAAAATTAACAAGAAAAAGCCCAAGATATTTGGCCATGCCAACAAAAGAAAGTAAAAATATATAGAAATAGTTTTCATTCCATAAAAGGAGGGATTTAGGAAAAAAAATGAGCATGTCTGACTGATTTATATGGAATTTAAAACCTGTGATGTTGTTGAGTATTTCCCTATCCATCTGAAACTAAACACAGAAAATCTCAGCAGAGACATTTAAGAGTCTGAGAGATCTTTCGGCCAAAGTTTTGACAACCAGTCTTTCTCCATTTGAATGAGAGAAAGTAGGAAATATTCTGGAAAGGAGTTGAAGGAAACTTTGGTATGGACATAGCAGATTCTTTAGCTTCTGGGTATGAAACAGATTCTTGGCATTCATCAATCACAAAAGACAAAGCTCAACTATACAGATAGCAACCTGAGACTACTTGGGAAAACCTAAGGCAGCTGAATGAAAGGCAGGAAAGATATACACGCATCAGTTAACTCAGGATCCTGCAGAAGGTCCAAATGCATTTAGGCTGCCTGCCCTTCAACTCTCTTTCACGCTGAAGAGTAAGCATTTCTGGCAAGTGGATGTGGTTGTCTTTTGAAAACACACCCTGTAACTACAGCTGGAACAATCGCTGTCCATGGTACCTATCCAGACTTATCCAGCCAATACAGGCTGCCAGGCAAGGGAAGAGTTCACTTGGGGTAGCTGACCATCGTGCTGTAAAACCAGGTTCAAAAAACCACAGGCTGCTACTGTAAAAACTGAACTAACTCCTGTCAGTCACAGTCAGGGTTGGACAATATGGGAGTAAAAAAATGGGAGTTTATTGATTTTAGATGTTAGTAGATGTATCCGGAAATTCGGTGAAAAGGTGTAAATAAGAGCTGTACTCTACTGCTGAAAAATACCAGACAATGAGTCTAGAAATATGGTCTTATACAGCAGAGATGATGGACGTGTTTTTTCCTAGAGATATTAGTAGGATATAGTCTCTATGCTATATCCTCAAAACAAATGTAACTGACTGTCCATGGAAGGTCTGCTCAGTATTTCTTCCATATTATTGTTGACTCCTGGGAAGTAAAGACACAACAGGGTTGTCTTACTTTAGTGGTTCCATTTCTGGAGCTTGATCGCCAGATCATGTGCTTGCTAACGCAGTGTTGAAATCAACAGTCTGTGTAAGAAATGCAGGCAAATTTTGAACAATAAAGAAAAGAATCTGGAGTTTGGAGTCACAGTTTCTTGAGAGAAGCATCTGGAAGAGACAGCCCTTTACTTAGCAAAATACGAGACTCACTATTTTTCACCAAGATGAGATACTCCAAAGCATTGCCTGATCCCACTGAGTTTCTATCCACCCATTCAGCGTTTAGTTTGAGGAGAATATATGCATCCCTGTAACAGAGGCTGACAAATCCCTGATGTTGTGCATAGATCATCAACATCTGCCACTGTGGATTTTAGAACAGAAAGACTATGCAGATCAGTTCAACGGCTCCAAGATCCAGCATACTGACATGGAAAAAAACATCTCTCAGGAACCAGATCACTTATACTTGAAGTGGTCCATCTGCGAATGATTAAAGTTCTTGCTGGAGAAAAAACAGCACCAGCCTGTGCATATTACTTGTTCCTCCATACCATTTCAGTTCCATTAATGGTTTATTCAGAATCAAGTCATCCTGTTCATATGCTGTTTTCTTTGCTGGCAGGCATAGTCTACAAAGGCATGTAAATATGCCTCTTTCCTAGGGAAGCCAGAGGAAGAATTTGTGGGGTTTACCATACTCTAAGACATAGGTCCAGAATTCCTTTTATTAAGGAGAAAGACATTTCTGGACAGCTGTACAGAATTCAAAATATTAAAGCATTTTCAAGACTTGTTGAATTATAGTCCCACTGTTAAATCCTTACACTTCGAGACAGAAGTCTCTGAAAGGACAAGTCATCAATCACTGCCCAGGAACTTGCATCATTTCTTCACCTGGCAATGAAGACAGCTCCCTCAGATGAAAATGACAGTAGCTGCATTTTTCCTGTCAGTTCTTGCTTTCAGAGGCCCCCATATTTAAGTATATTAGCTAGGCTGCCTAAATGGTATTTCCTCTTTTTTTTTTTCCTGGAAACACAGTAGAGTATAGTTCCTGGATTCAGAAGACAATAGTCTTCTTGAGGTCAATACAAGCAATGTGACACACTGCATGACTGACATACCACTGACCTGGCTGGAGCTGGCCATCTGAGCACCACTGCGTCCCAACTCAGGTGGAACTCTGCATAAGGATTCCCTGTTTCCTTCTCTGAGTCCCTTACTGTGAGGACAGAGGAGAGATCTCTACTTAAAGCTGGAAAAAGAAGTACATCAATGAGGAAATTACCATTTGATGGTGCTAAACAGCAATATAGAATTATAGCCAGTTCTCATGCACAGGACATACTTCAAATTCTTTCAAGGCTTTTTTCAGACATTGTCTAAGGTCTGCTGCAGAACAATATGTAAGCCAGTGCCAAGCCCCTTGTACCTCCTCAAATCTAGGCCTGGTCAAGCACTATCGTTTGAGACAGGATGCTGCATGTTCTCTTCTAGGATCTCATTTCAAACTGCATTTGGTCTCCATCCAGTTTCTATCTTAATAAGCAACAGATGTGGGGTTTACTGCCTGAAATATTGACGAATAGAGCAGATAGCCCTGATGTCTTCAGAAATGCCAAGTGATTTCATCAAAGTTGGAAACGGGAGACAGGAAGTTATCAGTACAAATGCCACTGCTGTTTGCAGCTAGTTGGTAGTGAAGGGAGCAACTAACCTTATTCTAACAGTGACCCGAATTGCCTGCTAAAGCAGTCATAGCTTGGACCAATTCTCCATGAATTTCCAGGAATGAAAAAAAGAGTACTTATCTGTGATACGGTTCTACCACAGGCAGAAACATAGGCTGCATTCACCAATCCAATACAAACTGAGTAGGGGTAACAGTTTAGAGACTACCACTAAGCATAGCAGTCAGAGCAAAGTAATACTTCCAGTAAAGTGTCTTCCTTCCTTCCCTTTTCCCCTTTGTTTAGTGAATCCAATGAAAGTTTTAAGATGACGAAGATTTCTTCAGAAACTTGACAAAAGAAATGATTTGAAAGTCTCCAAAGAGATTAGGAGGATAGATGCTCAAGTAATTTTCATCTCACTACTACAAGAAAAAGGACAGAACTGAAGACAGGTCACAGATGCTCCACTCCTTACATGCCTTTTACATAAGAATACTAGGCATTATGGGACATACACAAAAGACCCAATGATTCCTACTATTCAAAATCCCCTGTCTTATGTGCGCATGGTATATGTGCTTGCTCAAAGAATGACATTATTACATTTCCTTTTATGGCTGGACACTGATACTTTAGTCACCAGAAGAGATACTAAGGGTGGGATTGAGCTTCACATTAAAGACACCTAAATTCAGTTGTCTATGCTCTCATTGTAGTCAACAGAGATCTAGCCAACAGAGTTAATGGAGCTACTCATTGAGCAAGTAGGTACGTATCTAGTCAAATAGCTCTCCAGACACTATTGATTTCTCTGACTGTTTTGTCTGTAAAATGCAGCTGAGTCCCAAAGTAAAAGCAACTTAATTTGGAAGGTTAATTAAGAAACAAATAAAAAAGGAGATTTTATCACAAAGGGACTTGTAACTAAAGTACTAATGTAACATTATCAAAGCTATGCAAAAAATTATAAAAAGAAACTTTCACATATTAAACTGAATGCCTATACAGTGCAATAGTATGGTTACTGCTAACACTGTATCTACCCAGTGGAGAGTATAGGGGATATGGTTAGGTTGAGAATTCATCAACTTCTAATTTGGACAATATTTGAGTCTTCCCACTTCCTAGCTACAGAGAAACAGAGAATTTTAGCCACTCTTTATACAGCCGTCCATCAATATGCAATCATGTCCTTTGATTACTTTTCAGCTTACCTGGAATTAACATCACCATGTCCAAGTTGCCCATGCTGCCCATATCCAAATGTGTAAACATCACCATTCTCCATCAAAACCACTGAAAGCAAACAAACAAAAAAATCAGTATTTTTCAGACATATTAAAAGCTTTCACATGTCCATGTATGTTGCAAGTCCACAACTTGTGTCATACATGATTAAAAATATTTAAGAAGCTGAGTATGGCTAAAGAAGATAGAAATTTTTATTGTTGAGCTGGAAAAGGATTATATACTTCAGTTTAAATGTGGAAGTGATACTGCTGAAGCTATTAACATTACCAGAGCTATTTGGACTCTTAAAATTTGTATGTGGAAAAGTATCCACAGAAATTCATCTTCAGGTTCCAATTCTGCAAAGCGCTGACATTAGTAAGGATTGAACAAGATCTGCTGCACAAGTACTACATGTACACATATTAAAACATTATAGAGAAGACTTTTCTGTGTTTTGTAGACCACATCTCACATTTCCAAATTTGTCATTAGATGAGAAGTGCTACAAATTATAATGTTATCATTCAAATTATATTTGAATCCTGTAATTTAAAGAGATTAAAGATCTACAACATAACTGTATTTTGGAGGGAGGGTGGGAGAAGCAAGCCCTTTTATTAAAAATGAGCAAGACAGCAAAACTGGAAAAACTTGCTGCTAAATTGAAGTATCTATTAGTAGATTTCCAAAACTACTTTCACCTTTATTTGCTCGCTAAGACCTGGACAAATCCATTTTATTATTTTTGCAAGGAAAAGATACCATTCATCTATTGTTTTTCTTACTGAAAGACTGAAACTTCAGAAAAGATGAACTATACAAACTGAAGTGGTGAACAACTCAAAAACTTACTGTGAGAGACTGGTCCCACAGACAGACATTTTTATCTAAGTGCAAACATCAAACATAACCATTTAAATAGTCTTATGCAGGACTTCAACACAGAAAAAAGACATAATCAAACACCTTATTTACTTTCAACCATTAATGTCAAGATTCAGTTCTTTCAAATGAGATTTAGGTTGTCATTAGCAAAAGTGAAAATTAAGTTCAAGTTTGAAAGACTAATTTTTTTCAACTTTCGTTACTGGTGAATATTCTTAAAGCATATGGATAACACGTAAGCAAGAAAAGAATCCCTGTCTCAGTTATTTAGCTAAAACAGCTTTTCAGTGTTAAATTTTATACATATCAAAGGAGATAGATAAGACTTCAAAAATACGATGACCACCTTAGAATTTCTATGAAGGTATATATGTACATAGAATATTCTTCCAATACAGCCAAAAATCTTCTCTCAAGGAGTTTTTCTTATATTTCATATAAATATTTTTTACCATGCATATTTGGATTTCCCAAAACAACTTGTTTCTACATATCTATCTTCTCCCCAGCAAATTCTTTATATCCAGGTATTCAGTATGTGGGGCTGGGGTAAGGTATATATATTGTCAAGGGAAAAAAAAACAGGTATCAAGCCCTTAGACATATACATACTCACTACATGAATATATTTGTAAACACTTAGAAGAAGAGGGTGCTATTTTTTACCACCACTTGTAATTATAATGGCCCCTTTTTACATTGTTTTGTATTCTGCTTTTATCCAGCAAGATATCCGTTAAGAACAGTTAGAAAAGAAGCAAATGACAGATTACATATTCTTTGAAGAGCACTCCATACTGGCTCAGTCTGAAAAATGTCTGTTGAAATGATTACAGTAGTTTCTGCCTGGTGGTCAGCATACAGATCTTTCTTCATCTGTAGTAAGCACCCTGTGCCACACAAGATTTACAGTTTACATCTTTTAGTAAGTCAAAATTTAGGGGGAAGCCACACAGGATCATTCTCATCATCCAGAAAAAGAGATGCCATTGGCAAGGAGGTGGCATAAACTAGCACTAACATTAAATCACTTTGAGGGCAACAACGTGAACTCCAGTTCAGACATTGGAAGTACGATGCACATGTCAACGTGGTACTGCACCAGTGCTGGTTAGCCTTTCTGAGAAGCACAGTTAGCAGTCCCTACTGGAACACTGCACTAAAAGATTCATACCACCTTCCACAATCTATCACAGCTTATATTTCTACACAGGACTGGAACTGTGCCTTGCAGATGTTACCAAATGGCTCCAAACTTGCTTAATTCCATAATATTTATTTCACAGTAATTCCATGTTCATTCTATATATGGTATTTCTAGTCCTTTTCACTGCTAAAGGACAGAAAAGTGGGCTACATAGTGATACTGAAACTTAGCCAACTTCTTAACACTCCCAGTACGCATCCTTATTGAACACTAAACATAAAGCAGTAGAACTACATATGACAACAACAACAAATCTAAGCTATTAGAAGGGAATTCTAAGCAAAAATTAAAATTTTAATTTTTTTTTTACCTGAATGGTGAAATCCACAACTGACTTGTACAGCTCGCAGTTCACAGTCAAAGCGGACAGCCCCTGGTGGATAGGTTGTGATTTTGCTGGCATCCTTCTCACCTCTTTCCCCACTTCCATCTATAAATACAATTTATAATTATATCACTAGTCTTCTAAAAATGTTATGTTAGAAGAAAAAATAGAACAAGAATAGTAAATAAATCTCCCCCCACTTCATAAGGTAGGAACAAGAACTCACAGTAGAGTGAGAGAGACAGCTCAAAATGTGCCAAGAAAGTAGACTTGAAAGATGACAGAAAATCTACTTCTAAACAATCTACTGCATCAAAGTTACATACTGGAAAATGTAGCACCCTCTAAAGCAGGAACTTCTGAAGAGCTGACAAAAATGATCAGTAAAACAGAAACTTGAAATAACTTTGGAAGTTTTACTTAATACCTATCACTTTAATTCTTCAATAAAATAACATTATGAAGTACATAGAAAGCACAGTAATTAAACAGAATAAACTGGTCTGTATTTTTTTTAATACTAATTTGTCAGGGATTTTACTTGACTCTAAGTTGGCCATACAGTCCTTATTTTACATAACTAACAATTATTTAAGCAGTTCATCTCAGACAATGCCAACGTATTCACTACTACCCTGTCCATTCCCCTTTGATTTAAGATGTATTTTTAGACATTGTTTCTGTGATTTCTTTAGTAAGTATGATGAATGTTATTGCTTCCTAATCTCAAACTGCCCTCACATCAGATACGAGCATTAAGGTGACAAGTATATTATTCACAAATTTCTTGAAAGCCACTATCCTCTCCAAAAATCAGAATGTTATTTTAAAGTCCTCTAACAGTTAGACTGTAATTAAAGAGAGGTTGTGGAGTCTCCATCCTTGCAGATATTCAAAAGCCATCTGGACACAATCCTGGGCAATGTGCTCTAGGTAACCCTGCTTGAGCAGGGAGGTTGGACTACATGATCTCCAGAAGTCCCTTCCAACCTCAACCATTCTGTGATTCTGTGAATCTATATTGCCACTGGGACACAAAGATTTCATAATAGTAGCAGGAAACTAAATGACAGAGAAACAGGCAGCATATTCACCATCATTAAACCACTTAGTCTTATGAAGAAAGCTGTCAATGAAAGGTCTAAAGAAAAGTGCATTGTCATAATGAAGAATTTCATGTATGACTTCAGTATATACACTCACACTTCCAAAGTGGGCCAGCAAACATCTGCAGCTACTGTTCTGTCACAAAATCTACTTAAACCAGAGAGGTTTCTATGCTAGCACAGAGAGCCAAGAGAAAATTCCTGAAGTGAAAAATAACTGCCCTCGAGAGATTCCATATCCATTCTGTGATAATTCTCACTGATTATTGTTTTATTAACAAAATTGATAGAAGTAAAAAACTGCTGCTGCAAATAGTGTGTTGGTAAGTTTAGATCTAAATCAATCATTTTTACATATAATATTTTCCTGAATAATTATTCATGGAAGTCTTTGAACTCTGAGTCTTTATTATTCACTGTGTGCAGTATAGCACTTAAAGACTTGCAAATCTTTCAGACATCTTTCTTAAAACATAACCCTGTTTTTATAGATATTGCTCAAATATATTTTTTTATTGCATGCAAACTGCCATTTTGATAAAGTCATTTCAGCACTTTTATTATTAACTAATTTTAACAAACATCACTGTTCTGAAAAAAGTTATTTTCTAGTGATGATTGCATACAGAAGGTACGTGAATATAGTATGTGAAAAGTGTATGACTGAATCTTCATGCATTCTATGTCTACAGAGATAACAGTGCATCCAGATATTAAGTAATGCTTCTAGAGAATTAGGTTTAATACAGTAAGTGAAGTATCTCTTCCTTCTAAAAAGTGGGCGAACTTTACCAAAAAGAAGCACATTTGTACTACATATTTGGCATATGCAAAGTGGAGACATGGTAAAGTAACTGCCTAGCTCTCAGGATTGCCATGGGAATTTTGAGGCATTTCTAGCAATGGCTGCTGTACACTACCAGACTACATGCCCATCAGGAAAAAAAAGTTTGAAAGTTTGTCTGCAGAGTGGTAACATCTTTTAATGAACACCAGGAATAACAAGAGCAAATACAAAGAGACAGAATAACTACTGAACCAAAATGATTATACTGAAAATGTGAAAGTTTTTCTACTAGTCATATAATTCTGCCTTAATATGTTTCTAGAATTTTATTTAACAATTTGACTATTTGCCAAGAAACAGTACCTACAAACTTTTTATGCCTACTTTGGTATTAAAATCTATATGCTAAGGTAATTAAGAGATGGATCTGAGGACATGTATTGCCACCAGAATAATTTATTTTGTTGGCAGCCTACTTACTGCTTCCCTATTTCACGCAAGCTTTTCTGACAGGAGCAGAGAGAAGCGAATTGTTCTGGAAGTCTATGCCTGTGGACCCTGTCTCCACTTGTATCATTGATGGGCATGACAAAAAATGCAACCTCTCCCACTGTACAAATGCACTTGTCCAGTCACCTGCAAGGAATGCACATATCCAGTAAGCATGTGATGGGGCTGCAGGTGCCTCCAATGATGAAACCAACTAGATACACAGCAACCAATATACAGTCATATTAAAAAACATTAGTGAAAGTTGTATTCTTGTCATATAATAGTGACATATCAAGTCATCTGCAGACACTTGAACATAGGCCCCTGCATTTTTCCTGCCTCATTGTAAGGAAGGACATATTGTTCTTAGGTGCTTCAAAAACTGCTAACAATAGTTTAGGACAGCTGCTTTCACAAATAATAAGTATACAACCTTGAAACTTTGAACAAAAGATGATTCTAGGCATATTTTCATTTTTTCCAAAGTTTTAAATGAAAGTATGACACCATCTGTGCCTAAGACAACGCTACATACTACTGTGTCAGATGTAGGGAAAGACCATTCACATGAGACAAATTTTGTATTCCCTTATCTGGGAAGTAAATTTATTTTAAAGGAAAAAGTTTCACAGAACCAGCCTTTTTAAGTTGTGAAGCTAACTTCTCAAAGCATTTAAGAATGCAGGAATGAAAGCAACTGACATCAGGATATACCTTACTTCGCTTAAGTATGATATTTGCAGACTTAACATGAAACTTCTCTTAGCCTTCCTTGAATGGTTAGTAACCCTCTCATGAATTTTGAATTGACTTGATCTTCAGAATTTGATAAACAGTCTAAAATAATTTATGTGCAGTAAGTGCAAAACTCTTTTATCTAACCAAAATAAGGTTCAGCTAATCATTGCTTATGGCAAAAAAGTCTTTTGACTAAAATATTCCAGACTAAATAGAACACCATCACTCCTTATACTCATTACACATGAATTTTTGGGCTGTACTGCCTACCTATGTACTCCATTACATGGTCAAGACATATGATATTTTTCTAGCAGTATGGGCTAGGAGAAGCTAGCCTTGCATTTTCTTACTCTTAGAGGTAAGGCTACAAGTGAGTGTTGGGTCAACCACTTCCCTTTCAGTACCTTGATAAAGTGAGAATTTGTTGAGATGCGAGTGAGGAGTCAATGCAAAAAGCTTATTTGCACATGTGCTTTGAGGAACAACGGTAACTATGAAAATAGATGTGTCTGCTTTTCTTCACACAATTCCATGTGCAATCATTTCATTAGTGGTAATACCAAAACAACTAATCCTCAAGTGGAAGCATGGAGAGAAATACTACTGAAGCAGCCTCTGTTCTGGTTGAATGAATGATATCTTGTGAGCAGAGCAAGCGAGTCAGCACTTTGTGTTATCCAGCTGGGCATCCACTGAACAAAAACTTTGAATATTTCATATCTTTATGAACAAAAGAAAATACTGGGGGGAAGCTCAAAAGCACTTCCTGCTGTCCACTCAGAGGGGCAGTTTCCATGAGCAACTTCACAATGATGGTATTTCAGAATCCTGGAAATCTTAGTAGTAGGGGAAAGAAACTGAGAGAACTAGCATAACTACTATCTGGTTTAAAAAAAAAATCAAAAAAAAATCGGTAAGTGAAGAAAAAGCTCATTCAGTCAAGTTAGCAAATGAAATAAAGAGCTATAAATGAGATGGGGGTGGGGGAGGATGATACATTCTCACAGGTCCACGTCACAATACCTGGGCTTAGACCTGGAGCAAAAAAATCTTGTCAGTGTTCCTCAGCTGTAGTTTGTGTGGTATTTAATTTCTCACTGACCAGTTTGGAGGGGAGGAAAAGTGCTTCTAAGGATGCCTACTGGTGCGTTTCTTTTCCCTACAGATTAAAAGCTTTAATGCAATAAGACTGTGTACACAAAAAACATACAGGATAAATGTCTCTTAACACTGCAGCATTTGACAACACAGATTTGTTTAGTTTAGCAGAGATTACCCAAATAATGGGTATCAGTCTAGTTACCATTGGTTAGTATTGGTGACATACAACCCCCACAGGATGTTCTAAATGCCTTATTAATATTTATAGTCTTTACAGATAGCTATGTTTCTTGAACAAATCAGCCTGTGAGCGCAGCTTCTTGGCTGTTCACCCCAGGCTTCAGCTGAAAATATCTATAACTGCTATTACAGCTACAATACAGGAGGGGAGGGAAAGTAACCTCCTTCTGGTTGTGAAAAATTATCCATTTCGTGAGGGCAGAAGAACAAACAAGTCTGTTGGATGCCTGAGAGGCTGCTATACACTTTAACTGAGCTTCGTGGTGAAGCCTGGTATGTAGAATCACAAGTGCATGACATATAAGATAATTAACCTGCATTTAAATTATGAACTCTAGAAGAACACCTGTATCCTGAATTTTTGTACCAGTACTGGCTTGCCTGCTTAATTCAACCAATGAGTAAATGCAAACAGGAACTGAGAGGCCAAGTTGCTTGTTCCATCATCTGACTTGGACTCAAATGAAACTGCAATCCTGAGCAATGGCAAAGCGCATCCATGATCTCCATGTAGTTGTTTCTGTATACCATATGAATTGAAAGTAGAAGTGTATTTGACTGACGGTGTAAATATTTAGGTATTTTCTGTGAACTGGATAGTTTGCCACATGGAAAGGTATTTTGCAGGACTATAGAGGTCCACCTCTAATCACTTTCAGAGAACAGAAACCAGGGAGACCATCTTCAGTGTTATCTTCTTTTATTAGGTATTCAACTTTAATTATCAGGTGGCCAAAAAGGCACACATTTATGATTTAACCTTATTCTCCACATATACCAAAAGGACCTTACAAATGACAACAATAACTGTCTCTATGACTTAACAAATATATCTTCTGGAGTAAATCATTTAAGTGGTGGGGTTTTTTTGCAAGATAAGGAAACCACAACTATTTCTAAATTCTAGAGAATGAACCAAAGGTTGTATCAATACTATATTTTACATATCTGTTCAACAGAGATAATTTCTTCAGAAGTATCATCTTTATTGGCCACTACTAATCCTAATGAGCTCCAGCAGATCACAGGCATAGCTTTCTCTTTGCAGTATTTCACATAAAGAATTTTTTCCTAATCTCAAAATTCTGGGCAACTTCATCTAATGAATTTTAACCTCCAGAAAGAATGACTGAGTGATAGGGAAGAGAGGAGCAGATATGAAAGATGATATTGAAGTCTGAAAAGAGGGATAGCACTTAAAATGGCAAAAAATAAATTTATAAAAAAACCTTTGCGATTAATACTTGTGACAAGACATGATGACAGCTGCTGATTATGTATTCTTGTGAGGTTTGACAAGTCCCTGCCTAAAGTGTCTTGTCATTGATGGTAGTGTGTAAACCTATTAAGTAAAAAGTGGCTCTCAAAATTTTTTGTGCAACGTTTATCTTCTCCAAAAGTCTTATGCAACAAGTCTTCAGTTGCATTTTGAACTTGTTTAGGAATATATGGCATTTGAAAATAAGACTACCAGACCACGGAAATGTCAATATGGAAATTAAAGACTCCTGCATCATTCATATCTAAGAACTATGTTTTCATTGTCAGATGTCCTTCAGTGAGTGCTCTGAAGTGCCTTAGCCTTCAGAGAGCGTATTTTACAGTTTTGAAAGTGAATTACAAGTAAATCTTCCTGAACCATATGATAATTTGGTATTAGCATTTCCAAAGTGGTTGATACGTAACTTTTTTCATCCATATAGGTTCAGCTTCTTCTAACCTTTGTCCTTTTGAGGGGATTTGGTTTCCTACTGTTTAGAACATTTTTTTAATTGCAGCAACTGCCCGAATACAAGGAAAGGGTGGCATTTCCTACAAATGTTTAACTGACTCGAGTTTGTTTTGTTTTTACTTCTACTCAGTTGATTTCTACAGCTGAAAAAAGGAAAGACATATGCAGACTTCTATATATCTTTTTCTACTCAAATCCCCAGTGATCTCCAGGGATTAGAGATGTGGACTAAGTCATCACTACTCCATTAGAGAATGGGGATGAAGCACAAGCTAAATTTTCTTCTCGAAGCACTCCATGAGTCCTAAGAAAGTGCTAACAACTCCCTTCTACCTTCACTTATGATGAAGATGCAAAGATCAGAAAGATTATGTTTAACACATTCCTTGTAACAACAGTCTTGATAAGCAGACTCTATAAATCCCAAGTAAAGGGTTTGAAATGAGTGGATGACAGGCGAGCTTCCCAGAAAATGTGTGTTCTTAATAAAGTTAAAGGAGATTTCAATAAAGCAATTCAACAGAATTTCACATAAAAGAATGAGGTAGATTTGATAATTTTATACTAGTAAAAAAGTTTGTTAGGCCATAATTGTCAGTGCTGAAGAAGCTGTTCACATTCAAGCTTATACGTGTCATTATCAAGTAAAGTTCTGCAGCTCCAGAATTACAGGCCTGAACAGGTATCAACTGCTTTAGTACTGGTCTCATCAGTACTACCAATCAAAATAAATTTTGCCTCCCAGAAAACCTTGAAGGTCTGGTTGGTGTAGTATTTACAAGACTACTTTAGCAAAAGCATCAGAAATCAGATGCTAGTTTGGAAAGCATCACATTCAAAAGTAAGACAAAAAGCATTCTGATGTTAATCTTATGGTGTGCTCGCACTGAAGTCAACACTACAGCCTCAGATCACTTGAGATTAGTGCCTTTATCTTCTATGTATAGTAAAACAGGCTTACAAAGTCAAGCCTTCTGAGGATGAGGTTTATTTCTTATCCTTTTCTCGTGAGTTCCCCCTCCCTATCACTTTAATAACCACCCACTTCACCAGTTTTCCTTTCTCCCTTTGAAGCTCTTCCAGAAGTTAAGTAATATTTCTAGTTTGTAGTGAAATTTGTGGTCTTCTTTTGGGAAGCAATCTTCTGTGGCAGAGAAGGGTCTCAAAGCTTACTTCTGAAGATGTTACTTCAGAAAAATATGCTCTGTAGAACTGAGAAGGAGTATTTGACAAAATCTTTCAACATAATACAGACAATAAACATTGGGCTTACAATTCCAAAAAAACAACAAAAATCTCAAACTGACACTAATATGGATAACTTTCATAAGCACGTATTTGAGGGAGCTAATGAAATATTTCCTACAGAACTAAAGGAAGCTCCAACTACCAATATGCCCAGGGTGTAGAGAGGTATGCAGAATAAATATACTCCTTGCCTGTAAGGACAAGGGCTTGCAAAGCAGTACAACTACCAGAACTATTCAGATGAACAAAAAGGCCATCAGCTAACTATCACTCAAATTACAGCATTTAGTTTCCTTATGTTTTCTCTTTCAGCATGAAACATCTCCCAGTGAGATTATGATAAATGTATTTTCTTTAACCCAACTACAGTTGAAGTCAAGACTATATATTATACAAATACATTGCATAATATATATTATACAAATACAAAGGACCATACTCTGCATTCATTTCCCTAAAATTAACTGGACAGAATTTTATGATCCAGTATGTTTATAATTAGGTATGTATATTACCCATACACACTGAAATCATACCCAAAAAGGCTTCAAACTATCATATAATTTGTGTGTGTACATGCCAAATACACTTCACTAACTTCTGTTGATTCAACTGAAATGCCATTCTAATTTTTTTTTTTTTCCATATTTAGTTATTCTCTAAAGACTATTCACAGCGCTCCAGGCCTTCACTATTTTAGGAGCTTTCTGCTTACTTCACTCAGGCCTGTTGTCTACATTTTAAATATTTGTTTTATATATATATAAAAATATGGATGTGTGGGGTGTGTGTGTGTTTGTGTATGTGTGTACACATATACATATATATATTTGCTACAGCTCAACTTTAAGTTCATTCGAAATATTTAGTAACACACTATCTTGCTAAAAAATTCACTTGTACCTGAGAACACTACACATTTAGAATACCAAGTTTAATGAATTAGCCTTCCAAACAAGTGTCAGAGATAAAGACACCCCCACACTTACAATTCTGCAAAAGAAAGTTTAACTCCAAAGAACACTAATATAAAAATTATACTTTTGCTTATACTTATGCTATTTACATTATTTTTAGATATTTCAGTTCTAAAAAAAGCTTATTAATAGATTCCATACTATGAAAAGCAAACTTTATGCTAGAATTAAGATGACTGGAATAAATGCACTAGCAATTGCCTCAGATATATAACACAAAGGTTGAAAACAATAACAGTGCAAACGTTGTATCTGAGGCACTGGAATGTGCTAAATTTTTCTACGGCAAAATTAAAGAACTTTAGGAGGGAGAAAACCTTAGAAATGAGAAAAAGACACAAAAATAATGACACCAAAGGAAAAGGAAAGAAACACAAAGATGATGTAGACTATCTAAAATTTACACTTTTAAAGCAGGTTAACATCTAAATGCGTTCTTTCTCCTCAGGTAAAGAAATACTAACAAGAAGAAAAGCAGAATCCATTTTGTGCATTGCTTTGAAAAGAGAGATTCAGCGAATGGAAGAAGTGACTGGGAGGATGGGCTTATTTCCATCCTAGCCAATAAGGAAGACCAAATACCTTTGTGCTTGTCCCGTTTATGCTTTAGCTGTGCTGGATGGGGTCTGATTCTGGCTAGAGCCTGTTCTCGATGGTTCATAAAAATAGGACCAGGAAATACAAGGGGGCCTGAGGAGAAACATTTTGCACATGCATAGAAAAGCTCACAAAAATGGAAACAGTGTGTTAAACAAAATTCAAATTAAAAGCAATGAAAAAAATGAATATTATTATATAATAATCCTGTTTTTCTAAATTCAAAAGGCCCTAATTAAAATAAATTTGGTATTTCTTGATAATAAAGCCAAAAATACTATGCAAGGAAATGATAAATATCCCACAATGACAGTTTTACCCAGATTTTTAAGTATGCAACTGTACTCTAGGCAATGGAAATACAACAGACCCAGACTGGAGTAAAATTTGACAGTGAATATCCATTACTCTCTTTAATAGTTAAAATTAGTTTAATTATCATGCCCTACATCCTAAAATATACTGCATTCAAAATACTAATTCAGAACAATATTACTATATCAATGCTAAATAAAAGAAAGTCCACAACCAGAAGACTGTTCATAATTACCCTTATTTAAAATTCAGAGTTATTGTTCATAAAGAAAATAGTGAGCCAAAAACATCTGTCCTGGGAAGAGAATTATTTGAACCATGTGATTTTTTTTTTGTGATCTGCTCATTCATTTTGAAATCTATTTAAGTTATTCTTTGAATATTTCCCTTCTATGTAAAGGTCGTCTTTGAGAGATCTGTATTTGAAGAAAGCAATCATATTTATTTAAAATTTTCTCTGGATCCCTACAGTGATGCACTGAATTAAACTGAGGATGATTATGTCTTGATCATGGGCCAGCAATGTGTTGTCCAAATCTGTACTTTTCCCCTCAACTTCAGAGGTTAGCATGCTGTCATAAATTTCTCTGGAGGGGCATCTTCTTGTTCCAAAAGTTTGACATTCAATGGAAACCACGAACTAGGAGCTGCTAAATTCTGGCAAATGCTTCTCTCACCATCCCACAATCCTCAGACACTGTCCTTGTTTGTATTTAAAGAACAACAGCCACCAAAAAAACAAGAAATCAACCAAAAAATAAAGTGTGTGTGTGATGTTGAAAATACCTTAGAGGACCTATGAAAAGAGGTAATTTTTCCTTCCCTGCCCACCCATCACTAGTATTCTATTTCTTTAGTTAATCTTTATTGATAGATTAATATACGCTGCCTTGCTGTATATGCCCATCATCCCAGGTTTCCTGACCTTTCCATCAGATCCTTAACTAATAGGAAACAGCATGAATAGAAATTTAAGTGGAAATCAGGACAAATCTATTTGGGTTTGGAACCTTCAGATGAAGAAACTTGTGTTCACCGAGGTTCACAAGTTTTAGTATTAACTACTATGATCATACTGTAATTAAAAAGGAAAATTAGAAGTGGGTTAAAAATTCACTACTGCCTTTCCTCCTAGTTTTGAGTTTCACATCTACATTAGCTAATATAACTTCTTTATTTGTGCATGTTTCTATGTACGACAGATTTTCTGTTGTTGGTTCTACCATGTTCATCTGGACTATCTTTATCCCAATTCAACCAAAACAGCTTGTCTTGCTAAGAACTAACTCCTCTGACAATCAAGATCTAACACAAATTGTTTTTTTATTTACCTTTATCTTACAGACTCCTTAGCTATCTTGCTATTTCATTTTTCACAGTCTCCTCTCAATCAGCACTTCCATTTAATAGATATACCATATCACAGTCTCAATTAACGTATTTGCTAGAGATTACTTCTCACCAGACCTTTCATTACATTTAATTTCCTACTTTCCATTGTTTAGACTGAACAAAAAGAAGTTAGATCACTTTCCCTCTTTCCACCTTTTAAAGTTGGAGGGGAGACACTGAGGAGTCATCTACTGCGGCAGACCACGAAAAAGCACAAAAGGGGAGAGATGAATGACAGGAAAACAAATATGAAAGCTAAAAGTGTTTGGAGAACAAGAGATACAGATATGAGCTGGATGAAGAGCAGGAGAAAAAAGACTAAAGTTAAAAAAAAAAAAAAAAAGAGGGATGGAAGACTGGGACTTGCTTACCAAGAAGTTTCCTAATGAAATGAAAAGCCCAAGAAATAGAGCACAGACCTGACAACATGAAAAGAGTGAAACTAAGATGAGAAAACAGTTGCAAAGAGAGATCCAAAGACTGAGATGAATTTAGGTTGAAGCATATGGGACTAAGATATTTGTGGGTGATTGAACAGAAGATCTATGATCACTATAAAACTTAGGGAAAAAATTCCAAAGGTCCAGAAAATGCCTGCACAACATACAGCCAGGGGACCATATACAGCCTAAAGGCAGCCTCTGATGTTTTGGCGTTAAAAAGATGGCAAAAGAGAGAGAATTACAGGACAGAAAGAGCTGAAGTACATTAGGGTGAATAAAAGAATTATAGCAGGTTTGGAAGAGATAGAACATACGGAATGCATAAATCTGGCCAGCTCCTGCACAGTACTGGTAAGATGCTGCCTTTAGTTGCCAAGCCATCTATCTGATCTACACTCTTCTATTCAAGCTGAAACCTCTATGACAGTATCTGACCTTCTGACCAAAGCAGGATTTCTCTTTGCTCCTGGATGCTCTTTGGTCCTTACATCCCCTATATTCTCATCCACTAAACAAAGAATCCAAGTCCAAAATCAAGTTAAAGGCAAGATTCCTCCATTCTGCGATAATTTGTGTCTAATCCATGTAAGAGAATAGGCAAGACTGTTCAGTTGTTTGGCTTTTTATGCATGCCAAATCTGTAACATGACCATAATATGAAAGGAAATATCTAATTTTGATTATGATGCCTGCATTTTCAGTTATGTGCTGGCAGCATGTAAAAGGACCCCTTCTCCTCGCCCTGCAAGTAACACCACAGGAAACAAACCACTACAACAATTCATACAGTCCATATCTGCTCCCTGCTTATATCCGAGGTCTCCTGTACAAAGGCAGCAGTATTTAGACTCTATGAATTATTCCAGTAGATCAGTTCAGCCATGTGTTAGACATTTCCTCTATTCTGTCAAAAAATGCCCCCAGAGGATTATTGAAAAAAACCAAACAAACAAAACAAGACAAAAAAAAAACCAACCCAAAACCTATGCTAGAAGCCTGTGATGTAGACCTATGAGAGGAATAACAACCTATTCCTCTTATCAGTTACTTTTTGGTAGCTCAAGCTACACAGATAAGCAAGGGAAGTTATCTCTGGCTAAATAATTGTTGTTCGGCTGGCTGTGATTAGAGAAAACCAAATGCAAGGTTCTCAACTGCCCTCTGCTAGACCATTGTACAGAGCATTTCAGGCTACCTGAGAAAACAGCACATGACCACATAATTGAAGATTATATCATGAGGTGTATACACAAGCCATAGAAATTAAGGTCGCACAGGGAATCTTGCATCTTCCATTTCTTAACTTTTTAGTGTTTTATTTCACAGTTTTTGTTCTTTTAAACACAGTAGGTTTTCTGTATACATTTAGTAACTGAAGTCCACATCTGCATAGCACTTCCTACTGTAAAACTATTTTGGCTTCTGAAACATTAGTAAGAAAAAAAAAAGATTTTTTAAAATAATAAAATAGGGAATCAGACACCTAATACAGAAAAATATTTATCCAACAGAGCAACATATGGTAAATTTTACAGAAAAATATTTCACACATTTCAGAAAGTGAAATCAAGGACAAATACCTAGTTTCAGTTCCACCAGAAGTGGAAAACGTTCAACTGAGATAATCTCCCATTTCTCACCTTAAAGAAAATGAAACTTAATATTCCTATGGGGCAGGGACAATGATGAACTTGCACCATTTAAGTTACATTTTTCAAACAACAAGTAGCAATTTATTACCATGGCAAAAGTATTCCTGCAGAACATCACCCTGCCATGCTGAGGCACTGAGGTTAAGTTTCATTTTAATTATTGATACTGTATCAAGTACGAGAATTTCTTTTTAAAAACTCTGAAACAAACATAACTTGCAGGTCCTGGAAGATTCAAAATAAATATTTAACTAACAACCTATAGACTATAATTTATTTAGCTGTACTAATATTCAATGAAAATACTGTATTTGAATTGATAGTTTTGCTGTAAGCTTAGGTATACATTCAGCAATGAACAAAAAACGCTATTACTGGCAAGCTGATTTCAAGCTTATACTTGCTTGGACAGATGTTGAATAGATTTGATAATCAGCCTACTGCAGGAAAAAAAAATCACTGAATTAACTGAATCAGTTACTCTCTAGAAAGTCAAAAACTGCCCAAATGCAAGAAGTCTCAGCTGATACTGTCTCAGCACGTAACAGTTTTAACTAAGATTAATCAATTTCTCCAGATATTTTTTTCCTTCTAAGTAGAGTAAGATTGAAAGAAAATAGTTTTCCCTTTCTACAAAGGCATCAAAAGCTAAACCTTGGTTAATTACACATGAAATCTGTATCTTGGTAAGGATTATCTAAAGGCTTTTACATCACAAGCTGAGACAGAGAAATAGTAAAATAGCAGTGAACAGAAACCATTTATTATCACCATATTAAGAGTTATTTCTGTACCTTTAGTATATTAGTTAAATAATAGGTTAAAAGCTGTTTTCATATTCTTGCAGCCTGAGAGAATTATCTTTAAGCAACAGGCTGAAATGTTAACGCTTCTAAATCTTCACTGCTTCTAAATTATATTACTTTAAATATCAATCAGAAAGAGTCATGGAAACAGCTGTCAAAATTAGCTCACTAAGTAAATGATCTTTGCTTCATTACTTTCACTGTACAAGGTGTATTCCACATACCCGTTTACAACATATATGAACCAATTTTTCACCATGTATATTCCCATACACTGCAAAACTGAGGGTTTATTTTAAAGATCCCAAAGAATGATGTACCATCATTAATTTGTTATGCAATTTAACTGTTTGTTTCAGGTCTATTTTTAAATTAATATACTGTATTAATTAAAATAATTCAGCTTAATGGAATTCAACTGGTTTTTTTCTTAAACAACTACTGCTGTCTTATGCAGGCTTCAAAAAGTTTACTGGTAAACTGAATATATTTACAAGTGTAATCTTTTGTGTATACTATGGTAATACCTTAACCTGTTTACCCAGGAATTCTACAGTCCACTAAGGCATAATTTCATGCCCCAAGACTATGAAAATTGGTGTTTGGTCATAAAGAAAAACCCCTACATATCCTAACCATGTTCTGAACATTCTTACATACAGAACTTCCTCATTACCAGGGAAAGGAGGAAAATGCAACTACTACACTCACCTCCTACCACTCCCATGAAGCCCTAAATCAGCTTGGGAAAAAAACAACGAATTTCTTTGTATGGGGCAGATCGTCAGCATCTCCCTTACTATCTCTCTTAATTTCAAGTGAGAAGTGAAGAGCTGAGAGACATCCACAAATAATTATGTTGAGGTATTCTGATTTATCCATAAAATAGTTTAGTATAACCTAGAAGCAGTGATGAATACAACTGGCTAAATTTCTTGTACAGTTCTTATGCCACTATTCTCAGCTTTATCATACAGGTCATTCTGAACGTAAATAGGAGATTAATATCTGCCCTTTCAGGCGGACACACCCACTACACCTCCAATACTGACAAAAATAGGGAATTTCAGTGTTCTTGGAAACAGAGTAAGAATATGTGCATATGTGCAATAAGCTGGCCAACGGTATCACTTCGGCTACAGTCCCCGTACACCTATTAAATCAGTAATAACAAACACATTCCTAATATCAATCATCTGAAGCTTGGTTAGATGCAAAAATATTTTCTTTTAAGAGATGGAACACACGCAAAAGGGACATTATAGTCTCATTCTAGTTCCAGTCACAGTTAAGATGCAGATTACCAAAAAAAGCCTAATAACATCTTAGAAAAGGAAGCAAACTGAAATGCTCCTCTGTTCTCTTTTTTCTTTCTGCAAAAACGGAAAATTTATCTCCTAGCTCAATCATCAACCTTGCCTTTCTGGGTTCAACAGTAGTGGCCTTGCAAAATCCCAGGGGATTCCAATGCCACAGTAACAAGCATTTAAGAAAAAAAGATTAGACAAACCAATGCGGGACACTTTAGCATTGCTAGCTGTACCTAATATTTGCCAGCAGTATGCAGCTCCAGTATGAGATAGACAGAACACCACACCATACCTATCCTAAAAGTAACCCCCAGAGATTCAAAGAAAAATAAATATTCTGTCCTTTTCCACATGTATAGGAAGTTATAAGCCTTCTCTTCCCATCCTCCCTTATTTGTGGTAAGAATAGTAATTACTTACATGCAAGTAAAATAAACCCAAAAGCTGTCCCATACAGTTCACTGGCTTGCAGTCTAGGAGTCTAAGTTTGATCACAGAGCACATTTTACATCAGAAAAAATTGTATCTACTTCTTAAAAGGAGAATCGAAATGATATTTACTCCCACCGGAGAAGCCCATAAAACTTAAACAATGTTGCTACTCTTCTCAACAGAAGAGCTTACCAACCACATCAGCACGCTTCACTAAAATATTATGAGTTCAATCAGTCTGAATCTCTCAATTTATTTACCAGATTAACACTCTGAAGTACTTTAAAAACAGGAGGCGTATTGAAAACCTGTTAAAGCACAATTTGTGTGAAAACCAGCAGCAATTCCTGAGGCAAGCAATACATAGGGCAAGAAAAGTTTAAAGTGACACAGTATATTTTCTAAAATTGGTTGGTATACCAGACTTTTTTCATGCTATTCAAATAGAGAAAAAATTCCTTTATAAAACACAAGAACTTTTGCTCATTATTATTATAATTTTTAATGAATTTTTAGTATAACAACAACATAACTCATACTCATCAAGAATAGCGCTAGGCAGGCATATAGTCATCTCAACTCTTTATATAAGGCATTATTAGCATCTACATTAAAAAAACACCATTCAACTAGGAAACAAAAAATAAAAACTGACTATATATTAAACGCTAATCTTCATCATTAAAATTCTGATTCTACTGAGTAAACTTGACAAACGTATAGATTTTTCACAATTTTCCAAAGCAGGCTAAGTAACATAAGCTAGCTTTTTAGGTTCAGATTTTTTTTTGTAAACTGTATTGGTCTACTTGAGCAAAACTAATTAATTTCCTTTGCTAGAAACTGGACTAGGAAGTTTGCTTAAATTATTTAAATCTCTCATCAATAAGAAGATCACTTACCTCTTCCTTCTTCCAATCTGTGTCTCCTATTTACACGTTGCCGCTTTTCTTCTTGCCGTAACTGAAGGTGTTCTTCAATATTAACTCCAGGAACAGGGACAGCTACATCAATTAAGAAAATAAAACATACAAAACTTTCTTTAAAAGTTGTTTTTATAGTAATAAAGCTTAGTAAAACTTACTGAGTAAATCAAAACTTAGGCCTACCACCTGCCCTTTACATAGCTCTGATAGGATATTTAGAAATAAGGAAAAGAGACAAGCAAATTTCAGGTGTTCATGTGTCTTAGGCCTCATCTCTGAACATCCTGATTTTCACAAGTCTGCCACAATTTCAACATCACTTAACAGAATGTAATACTTCCTTTCCATCAGACATATGCATATTTATATTTAGTTATGGGTTGCCATGGTTGTCTCTATTTTTCCTCAAAACGTTTCAGAAAGCATTATTATAATAAAGCAATTTTATGTTTGTTTTATTTTTAAACATTTTAAATGGATTGGATATTTTTTAGCTTAAGAACACTTTACCACCATACAGTCTGTGTTTACTAAGAAACAGGCAATTGTTTTAACACAGGCATACATCTGTATGTAAATCCTGATACAGTTACCTCATTGGCTAATCCTATAAAAATTCAAAACACTCTGAAAGGCAGTTTCGTAACAGAAAACATGACTCAAATGAATCTAACAATAAAACTGCTGTAAGCACTACCTTTTTCCAATGTTCCTTCAGCAGCATCTCCCAAATCACATCTTCAAATGAACAACCAGCCCCCTGCTCCCAATATCAAACCAAATTGCACCTGGAAGCTCTGTCGTTTCTCTAGATGATGTGACCCCACCAATTCAATGCCCTCAACTCAAACTATGCCAAACCCAGCACAGATCCAAGAGCTGTCATCTATCCTGCTAGTAGAGGAGTTAGCAAAGCAGTGTGAAGCACAGAAAATGTAACTCCTCCTCAGTCATGCATCAGAACAGAGCTGTGAAGCAGAGCTGCTGCTGCCACATTCACCATCAGTGCAATACAGTACCAAATCTATTTCTGTGCTAGCCATATCCAAGCACATTATATTTAGGAATATCTGTATGAAAGTATCAGGATTGCACAATGAGGTATTAGGGACCCTTACTCTTAAAATAACTTATCAAGAGAACCACTGCCAGGTCTTTTATATGTGGGGGGGAAAAAAAACCCCACAGTAGAACTATAGCATAGGATTTTTTTTAATTATTACAGTTTTGGGAAAAAAAATGGGTGAGATTATATATATATACTTTCAGGTCACGAATCTGATTATTTTACAGTCCTTTTCTATATCAGTTGCTACCTCCATGTAGGATTAAGGTCCAAATACACATTTAAATATTAAAAAAAAAAAAAAAAAAGTGAAGTCAGAGCTATCAAAACCTCCCCAAAATCTAAAACTGCCCAGTTGTAAGTACAAAGAATAAGTTAATAATATTAAAATAATAGTAATTTAATAATATTAAAAATGCTTTTGTAACAGATCTTTTAAGAAGGCAAGACCCCAATCTGTATTTTCCAATTATCACACCATTGTCTTTCTTTCCCTATGGTATTTATTAGTGTTTTTCACATTCCTGGCAGCTCATTTTCTCCAAAAATTTCTGAGGGGAAAAAAAAAGAAAAAGATTTTCAAGAAATAGTATTCCCCATTTTTATGTGACATTCTACTGCAAAAATCTCTGATAGAAAGATTATAGCAAAATTCTCAAGTTATCACAGAAGGGCAAGAAAAACTTTGTAGTATCAGTATTAACATCCTAATGACGCAGGTCAAAATGGCACACATATCTACGGTAAAGTCAAGTATAAAATGTTTCACTTACCAGGAAAATCCCTCTTTATGACATCACTAAGAAAAAAAACTTGTCTGATGGGCAACATTCTATCCATATTAATAACTGCTATACTAAAACTGCCACAAAAGTCTGAAGTTCAGTAATATGACTGCAAAGAACAAACTGCACTAGTTAAGACACAAAGCCTTCTTATACACCATGGGGCGGGGAGGGGGGAACCAAAATCAAAATGCAAACAAGTAATAACTGAAAAGAACAACCGTGTTTCTAAACTAACCTGTTACTCTGTCTCAAGTTTCAAAGTCAGCAGTGGGACTGATTTTATTTAATGAGTACAAACAGAAGTCTCAAGGAAAAAATAATACCTACTTCAACTGGAAACAAAAAACTGCAGTAAAAAAGTGAAAACAAACAAACAAGAAAACTCAGCTTGCTAATTTCATATCACTTACCCAACAAGAGATCTAAAGGTATCATCTCTTTTACAGCATCAAGGATTCCTCTTTGCCTTGCCTCTTGGCCATCCAGTTCTCTAGCACACGCCTTGCAGCAGCCACATACAGCGCAGCCCGACTCACCTGAACCACAGCCACAGACTCTGCAGCAAACAGAGTTGCTTTATCACTACCTTTATTCTCATGCATTACTGATGCTTTGGTATTTAAAACATACATGTCTACAGACAGGACAGAACAGAATAATAATGTAATTCTTCCTGAGATAAACAGGAAGTACAGCTAGATTAAATCCTAGAAGCTGTTGCATGATGCCAGAGGGCATACAGTGACCACAAATAGCTGAACTTCTCAGCGTTAAATTTTCTTCATTTAATTAAAGTACGCTACGTGAAAATACAAACAAGGAAACAATGAGCACAGGCAATGCAGGAGAAGATGGTAATGGCAATATATAAAGCAATGATTTTATGCAGCTTAACCCTGAAAAAACAGACAAAAGCAAATGAAATGCAAGATAAAATTCTTCTGTTATAGAACGAAGAAAGGTTATCTCAAAGCCAACAGCTCTGTCATTTGGACTGTAGTACTTTATGTCATCTAGGCAAGAGGCAAACTATATTACTCTATATTCAACAGCTTCTAGTAAAGCAGAAAGTATATCCTAAACAGATGTAAATACATTAAAAATGAATTATCTGCAATGATTTCAAGCTGTTTACAAAAATTTTAACCTACTTCTGATTTTAAAAGCACATATCATTTAGATAAACTTCAGTCTAAAATTGTATTGTACAAACACAGTAGTTTGGTTTACATTCAACACACTATCGCTAAGACATTTCCTTACCCTCCAGGTACTCTGTCAGGTCGCCCACTACTAACACAGCTAGCTCCATAGCCTGTGCAATCTCCACATACAGTGCACACCATGCACTGCTCCAGCTTCCATTTATGCATGCCAGGGGGACACATCATGGACTTCTCATCTTTTTCATCCAGTTCTTCTTCTAGGTCTTCATCCATTGCTGTTGCCATGTTCTCAACTCCAAAACCTAGTAAGATATTGAAACACCAAAAAAATAGCTGTTTTCTGAGGCCAACAGTGGCTATTGAAGAAAATCTGAAGAATACTTATGCATCAGGTTTTGAAAGGAATGACTGACTACAAATGCCCAATTTGCATGCTCAATCAGTATGACTGCACTTTTGAAATCTCTCCAAGCATAGGTTGGGGTAGATACCTAGCCTTTGCAACTAGAACAGGAATTAAACATTTGTATCCAGTATACTAGTAACAGGTCAATTACTCGGAATGTGTAAAACATTCCAATCCTGCAAAGGTGGAGGAGACAGATTCCTCACACCTAGTTTTAGGAGTAAGGGAAACATTCAGTTGCATGGAGAAAAAAGCGGATGTACATTCACGGCCCATTCAGGCAAACAGGGCAGCCTCAAGACGGAAGGCAAACAAGGAAAGGCAGAAATTTATTCTTACTAGGGCAACTCCATAGCAGTATGATTGAGGCGATGAGGTTTTGCTTTGTTCATTTGTTTTAAAGAAAAGCTTTCTTTCACTGATAAAAGAAAAGCAATTGAGATTTTTTTTTTTACATAACTGTATGTTAGTGTGTACAGAACAAGAGTGCCTGACAGGTGTAGTGAAGGCATTCATTCCTGTCTTTTTTTAAGCACATTGTATATACTTAAACTGTAGTATTAGCATTATATTTTGAGTAAAATGCTTAGCTATGTTTCTCACTTGTCATGTTTTCAAGAACAAAAAAAAGGAAGGAAATAAATCTAGGTTCCTCACCTTTTCCTCCCTGGTTCATGGAACCTGTGTCTCGTCCACACTGTCCTTTATTATTGACACCAAATGTCCAAACTTCTCCATTTTTCATTAATGCGCAGGTGTGAGCTTTGCCCATGGCTACCTGAGTCACAAAGTGCCCTTTCAAATCTGTTACTAAACCTGGGAGACATAAAATAGCTGAGTGGTAAACAGTACTTCCTTCCTGAGAAGGAAACATCCACAGTATAATAAAATTATTAATGTGTACTGACAATTCTTAAATTAAGGGTAAGAGAGAAAAATAGCATATACCCAGAAAAGGTGCTAGAATAAGAATTGAAAGGAGAATTAGTCCTAGATTATTTGTTCTACAAAAAAGAAAAGCTAAAACCAAGCACAACCTCCCCAGATCCTCAAATCACTACTTCTGAAAAATAATTCTAAAGGAGTCACAGTACAATTAGAATTTGTTTCTTTAATATTGTTATTTAAATTGAGATGTACTGGATCACAAGCAAATTCAAAGCAGGCCATCCTATAAGCAAAGAAATTGACAAGGCCTGATTTTCTGCTGCCTTTCTTCAAAACATGCCTCATTTCCATGACTTTTCCCTGTGTGGCCTTCTAATGTCTAATAAAATATAACTAATTTTTTTGCAAGGATTAATTTCAGTATTTGAAAATACATGGAAAGACTGGGGACAAAGACCTCAAAGAAATTGTCTTCTCCTTCTAACCCTCTGTTATATTTCACTGAATCAGCAGATTCAAAAAGCTGTTAGAAGAGTAAGGAGCATGCAAACCTCATTTTCACAGGCTAAAACTTTCTTCCAGATTGATTTCAATTATTCTATTTGAGAAATCACTTCATGACAAAAATTAACTTACTTGTACTATCAGAGTAAATGGCATCTTTTCCAAACATGTAGAGTTCTCCATCTTTTGAAATTACAGAACTGCTTCCATTATTGCAAGCTGTAGATATCACAATCTTTCCTTCCATTTTAAGGATTTTTTTAGGTTTATAAGGTTTTGACTGTCGTCTACTTTTAGCTTTAATAAATAAATAAATCACAAGTCATTCTACAAAACAAACTTGAAAGACAGTTTTTACCACAAACTGTAACATTTGTTTTATAAGTAGAGGTTAGTTTTCAGACTGCTACTGAAAAACTCTGCCAGCATAGTCTCCATCCAGGATCTCTGGATTCTACTGGTTTCTCTAAAATTTCAATGGCAAGCAAAATCGTGACTAAATAGGTGTATTCCAATGATGATTCTTCAAAACTATATCTACAGATTTTTATATATATATACACACACACACACACACTGCACTGACATAAAGCAACTCATGGTCAAAAAGGTTCTCAGACGGCAATATAGACTAACACATGCGCAGTAACTTCAGAGATGTCACAAATTTAAAAGCTTTTTTTTTTTTTTTTTTTTTGGCTAGGCATTTATCAGAATATATCCTTTACCTTTCCTCTCCCCCCAAATCACCTAATGCAACAGTCTGTTTCCTAAAGTGAAGCATTTAATTTTTGAAGGCTGCAATTCTACAATTGCTAATCCACATCCTTCCTGTTATGGGGAAGCATTAGCTGGCAAAAAAACCTGTTCCCACAAAGTTCTCTAAAACAATAGTGAAAAGGCACAAGTTTGATTTTTTGATTTCAAGACAAAGTCCCAGTTAGATTGTATGATCTTATGACCAAACCTCTCTCCGCCTTTTCTCAGAAAAGCTCTAAAACAGCCCTCTAACCATGCAGTGTAAACTGTGCTAAAACTGAGTTTAACATCTCTAGCTGGGGGAGATACTGAAACTGGTTGTCAAGACTTGTACCCCAGGCAAAATTCAAACCCAGCAGCATCAAGTTCATGTGGAAAGCATCTGGATACTGGAAAAATTAGGAAATCTGTAACAGTAAAGTTCTTGTAACAATCAGGTTGTTGCTTGAGAATATAACTTCAGAGTTAGTTGCTGTGCTCACACTCTAAACAGATTTTTAATATAGGGTAATTATTTTAACGTATCTCTCGGACAGAGGCAGTCCTACTAATCAGATCTATTACATAAAATACATCTCCTAATTCTAGCCATGAAAATCTTAGCACTGTTCCTCTCAAATTAACAGGTGGTTAATAGGCTTTTAGTAACCATTGATCAAACAAACATAATACATACTTGATTCACCATCCTCTCCTTTACTAGCAGAACCTGTGAAGAATATACTTCCATCCTCTGCAACAAGTAAGGCATGTGAACCATCATGTCCAACAGAGAACTGAATAATCTTTGGAGATTTTGTGATTGGTAGTTCAACCCATTTTCCTGCTGACGGACCGCCTTGTTTGATTCCAAGGCTCTGATATTTGCCAGTATAATAAATCTAGAAGAAAACAGTACGTCATTTCTATGTATGTCATAGCACATAAAATTTACACCTTTGTTTTGAAAGCATGTCATTTTCAAAATGTACAGATTATTATCTGATTTTTATTATACCATTTCAATATCTCTACCATGCAGGAAGCATTTTGATGAGGTTCTACTTCCTCCGAAATGCGCTTTCTGCTGTGTCACAAGGTTAGGTTTAAACATAACTGTTTTACTAGAAAAGTTGAACACACAAGAGAAAACTATTCAGAGGAAACTAAACACTTAAAACATTTGAGAGAGAAATGTCAGGTCCATATAAAAGCCATATGGTACTTTAACAATGAAAATAAAAAATTACCACCAAATGACTGCACATTTTGTATGGGCTTTAAGGCATGCATTATTTAAAATATATTTTTAGTAAATGCAGAGCGGCCACTAAGCACCTAAACCATAAGATACAATATAGTACTTCATGTGAACAAATACAGAATACTGCTAAGGACAAAAAGGCTTCTTCCAGAACCATGCTATTCAACAGCACTATAAAAAAAATGGCTAAGTCCACCTTTGTGGACACCTAGAGGTGTCTTACATTATGCCATATGCAATGTATTTCATGTTTTAGTAAGCTGAACACACCACTTTAGAGACCAAAAACTGGAAATTTGTTCATTTTAATTTGAAGGGGTATTTGTCAGTCTGAAGATCAAATTAGTCTGCCTCCTCTAATGCCTGAAGAGTCCTACTTTATCAAATTCTGTATTTTTCATTATTAAATTTTATTGGGAACAAATTAGTTCCCATTATTTATGAGCATTTTCAATCTTGCTGTTTGTCTAGGAGTAGAGCAAGGTTTCTATTTCAAACAAGCAAAAGAAATCTGATTGCAGGAAAACAAAGTTCCATGCTTACACAAGTAAAAAACCATTAGTTTCCCAAACTGAAAACACACAGTAAGTAACACGAAAAGTCACCGTCAGAGTGAGCAAAATTACTTCCAAATTTCAAAGAATATGCAAGTGCCTCAGAAAAATTAAAAAGTCTCCCCTGAGCAGAGCTGTCATACTAAAGATTAAGAATAGGTTTAAAGTCAACTAAAACCTTCATATAGGGAATTGTCAAGATAATTCTCAGAAGTATCTGAAAAAAAAGTCAGGCTGGAATTTAAATAAATGACTATGGGTAGATGTTTATGAAAAGCCATGAAGAGGTCGAAAGTGTGCAAAAGTGCTAATACATCATTTGTAGAAAAAAGGTAACCCCTCTAATCCAATACAGAAAGACTCATATTGTTTCCAAGTAAGACTGACTGTAAAGATTCCTATAAACTCACTGAAACATTTAAGAACAGATTTCCCAAGGGTTCCAACATCATCTGTTTAAATTTTCAATTAGCCATTTTCATTTTTTCCTTTACAGAGGGCTCTGACAATACAGTCACACAAATTCATTCTAACATATTAAGAAGGTAGACAGGAATTGTGGAAATGAATAATTAAATTTTAAAAAGATTTAGAAATATATTGATGCATTTTAATATTTACTACAAAATGTTTCCAATACCTTTCCACTAGCAGTTTTCATTAGTGCGAATTCTCTTCCAGCACCAAGGACAGCTGATTCCTCATCAAATCCTGTGCCTGCACAAGTGAGATTTCAGTTTAACAGGTGGTTTCACAGATCATTTTGTTCTTTACAAACCTAACCCTGCCAGGGAAAATCTGTCACTGAAGTCAGACCGCGGGAGAGCTTCCAAGAAAGCTGCAAGCGAAATGAAGTTTTGCTGCCACAAGAAAGCTTACTGGGCTAGACCCAGCAGAGTTCAAAGGGTAAAAAGAGCTAGCATAAAAACCTAAAAGTAACTGCACTTGGTCAGACAGGAGGTCCATCTACACAAATATCCTTTTCTTCTGAAAAAAAGCCGAAACCTAACAAAGCAGTAGAACAAAGCAAATGCCAAGTGATATTTCTCCAAAATACTTCTTAGATACCAACAATTTTTACAGCTCAGAAAATCTGAGTGAACGTGGTTTCCAAGTGTTTTGCATCTTTCACTACATTCATTTTCCATGAATCCAACCAGCAGTCCTTTAAACTTTTGTAAAGTTTGCCCCACAGCAAGGAGTTCCATAGCTTAACTACATGTTTTATGAGCACTATTAGGAAGTCTAAACTTCAAACAATGATATATTTATTCTAAACTAGAAGAAAATACTGCAAGGCCAAGAATTATTATGTTTAATTAGAAAGCTAAATGAACTCCATGAATAGTACCATAGACACTCATTTTTAACAGCAGTCTTTATATATGGGTTACTACAAGTCAAATAATGTTTAAGCAGTTTCAAAACCCTTGCATTTCTCTACATGTTTATCATAGGGATGTATCTTCTTGCACATAATAAAAGGCAATAGAGGGAAGGGCAGTGATTCAGCAGTATTAATTGAATTACAAGCTGATTATTAATCTTAAAAGAAGACGACTTACTGATAATGTGCAAATCTTTCTCCAGATCAAACAATGAGATACCACAGGCATGTAAGCATTTTCTTGCAAGCTTAAGCTGCAGTTCTTGCTGCAGTACTGGCTCAGTACTTGTTGCAAATATTCGAACTACAAAGCCATCCTGTAACAAACAAAGTATTCACTTCATACTGCACAATAAATACATTCTTTAACTTTTCATGGCCTAAATGCACCTGGCATAATAATATTCCAGATCATATTATCAGTTAACACACTCAAAGTTACATTTAACATAGAGGAGAAAACTGTTGACAAAACTAAAAAAGTGGCAAACAGGATGAGCTGAAGACAACCTTCTGACAGAATTTTAATTCAAAATATTTCTGTTTTATTATAAAAATAGTGAATTGTACAGAAACGATTAACTAAACTTCACTACACAAATCTTGTTTTTAACATTATTTCCATCTACCTGTTAAGCCCTCAACCTCTCCCAATTCAAAACTCAAGATCTGTGTGCACTATAAGAGTGATTGCATTAAACAGTAGTGAAGAATAGGTTTATGCTTACAGGTGCATCAACTGGGGCTGGTCTCCAGTGCAGATCTTAACTGAAGATGAAATTCTCATTCTTGGATTACAGTAAGAAACCATAATTGCTCTACTATTTTAAAATGTTCTCTTTAACTGAGATACTTAACTCAAAAGTATTTATGATTTCTAGATATTTGCATTTGAACAGAACAGTGGAATAGATTAACCCCAGTTTCCTTACAGATGACATCTGGCACCTCCAGACACCCTCCACAGCATTAAACCCCATTCCTCTATTGTAGTCTTCTCACCAGCAAAAACCCAGTGGCCAGTCCAGAACTATGAATGTAATAATTGCTTGTCAGACAAAATATACAACAGCTAATCCTGTTTTGCCTTTAGTAAATTGACCAATTGTCAATTTTCATATAAAACCTATTGGGAAGTAGCACTTTTTGACACATCTTCTATCAAATCTAGCTGAAACTGACCAATGAGTATAAAAATAATTAAAAGAAGTTTAATTAGAGAAAAATTAAGCACTAGGAAGCTTATCCCAGAGAGACCTTGTAGAATAGGCTAAAAAAAACCCTTTTACTCCAGGCACAAGATACTTTTTCCCCAGAAACAGCAACAAAGTTATTCTTAAAATCTATCTGAAAACTTATGTTCCATTACAAATCAAAATCATATGTATGAATACCAAAAAAAAAAAAAAAAAAAAAAAAAAAGCTTATCAGGTACATACATAGTAATTTCTCATTATCTCTACCTACATGGATTTCTTTCTTACTTTTCTTAGCTAGGAAGAAGCCAAACATTAAATAAAAGGCAACTTTTACACATTTTATCGAATAATATTACCAGGTGAGAGAAAGCAAGTTTACCCATCACGTGCCACACTTACATCTCTTGATGCCGCTATTTGATTAATATATTCTCCATCAGTGAAGAGGATATTCTGCCCTTCAGTATGACAATCTGTGAAAAAAAGATGGAGTGCACTGCATTAATTTATATTAACATATACTGTTCTCTGCTTCTGTGTAATTCACTCTCACTACAACTAAGAGAGTTCTAGGGACAGACAATTTGCCTAAAGACAGATCACACTACTGATAACATGTTATTTTACTCTAGGATCTCCTCTTTCTCTTAGCAAAAGTATATAATACTCCTTTGACCCTTTAGGGATTTGTTAAAACTGTTTCCATTGCATGAAATAAAAGGGGCTACCCAGTAGAAGCATCTACCCTACAGGAGGGTAGCCTAAATTGTTATAACGCAACTAAATTCTGATGTTGCTGGGAGATTTAATCTTTCCCCTGCCCCAAAGACTTTTTTTGTTTGTACGTTTTTTGCTGTTTCTTAAAATCAAGGTCAATATCTTTAAAAAGATGTTTTGTTCAGTATATAGAACCTATGGACATCAATGACAATCAAACTCGTCATCATTCATCTAATGTTTTCAGTTGTTTATAAATTTTGATGAACTAATAACTGAAAACAGATCTAGGGTTTAGAAGGCACGTATTTGAATGCATCAGGCATTTATTGAAAACAGTTCAGCCACTTCCAAGGAAAAAAAGTAGGGAAAAATATTCTGCCCATCTTAGGGGGAAAAAAGGTAAAGACCCTTTTCTCTAGGAATTTAAAAATACACACCTACATCATCTCTTCTCTGCTTCTTGCTCCTTGATGGAGCTAGTAAGAAAGACAGTGAGATGGTATGGCACGTAATGCCCCTGTTTTATCGATTACACACAGGAAAGATCTCTTCCAAAAAGAATACAGGACAGCTGCTACATGGTCTAAATACCTGCATCATAACCTGAACAAAGATCCAGCAGCAGTCAGTTTATCTGACAAATTTAATGCTAGATGAAGCACAGAGAATATGCTTCCAGCACAACCATCAGGATTAGTAATTTTTGCTAGCTAGGAAGACAGCTTTTTTATTAAAAACTTATACAGCTGAAAAAAAAATACATTGGAAGAAATATTTATGAACCCAAAAGCTTGTTTACTATTTCCAGCTGTGCTTCTTAGCCCAAAAGAACACCTTACTAGGGATAGAAGATGCACAAGGTTCTCACATCTTGAAGTGGTAAGCAACTTCCTTCTTAGAAAAGGTAAGCAACTAAGGTAAGCAATTTCCCTCTTAGAGCCCATAGGTATGAACCATATTGTGCGTAAGCAGCAAGCAGAATGGGGAGTAACAGATACGCTGTAGGATGTTTCTGAACATCTTAAAATACTTCTGAAATGTTGCATAGGAAGTTGGATCTCTCATAGGTAAGTATTAGGACCCCTTGAATGGTTAGAAGTTACAAGCTAATATAAGCACAACTGTTGAGGACACAGGGTATTCTGGTCATCACCTGCCATGTTGTAGTGTTTGGCTTATTTCTTGAGTCACTTTCAAGACAAGGCAAACCTCCTAATAAGCTTGGGGGGGGGGGGGGAGGGGGGGATTGTTTAGAGGGATGGTGGGAAAAGGAAAATGAGAATAAGTATGCCTTTTGTTTGTTTGTTTGTTAATATTCTTCAAAAGACTTCCTGAACATTAGCACTCAATCAGATAACATCTAGTGGAATCATTAAATACCAAATTAATAGGGAGAGCAGAAAATAGAAGGCTAATGAAGTACCTGCAAAAAGTAAGATAGTAAAAAATGCCTCAACTAGCAAGGGGCTCTTATGACCAACTGCAGTTTTCTTCAATCTGACTTTGGAAATTACTCTGGGGACCAAGAAAAGATACTAAAGTTTTCCATCTGGAATTCACTATACCAGGAAGGACTTACGTCTTACCTAAAGAAGAAACTGGAACATAAGTAGAGGCAACTGTTAATCATAGCCTCATTATAGGCTTCAAGAGAAGATGACTGTCAAGTATCACCTTCAAATGATCGGAGGTGGTTAAGTAACATTTACATTTGTCCTAGCCAAAAGAACAAGGCCATATCTGCTCACAGTATAACACTGCAAGATAAATTTGTAGAAGTGCAAAAAGCAAGACAGCACAAGTTCAAGGGCTGAAATGAAAATGGTTGTTATGAGCAACATCATCTAGCATTTTTTTTCTTTGACACTATCACAAACCATACAAAATATACTTGTGCGAGGGAGTTTGAGGGATTTCTGAATAGGTATTCCCATAGTTGTAAAATTTGCTTTTGCAGTAAAGGATTAAGAGATTTTTGTTTAGAAGTCATACTAGCGTCTTTTTGAAGTGTAAAGAGGCTGTCTTGCAGAATGACACTTGCTTTGGCTGAGATTTGCAAAAGAAAGTTAACAGCTCTGAGGTGTAAACTGCAAATGTGTTCAAGTGTCTCTCAAGACCTGCATGAAGAACACCCATTTGTTTATCAATGGTAACATAATTAAGGACCTCAAAGCACCCTAATGGTTGAAGCTGCCTTGAGGAGAAGGAAGTGGAAAAGCAATCCCAGAAGGCAATTTGTCAGGTCCTTGCACATGCTTCACTCAAATGTCACCTACAGCTCCACAAACACCAAACAGTTTAAATAGACTTTCACGTTTTAAGGACTTACAAAAGGTTACAAAGACTAGATTCTACATTCATATGTTGTTTTAAAAATTACTATTTATGTTTGAAATATAGAAGCATGGAGAGTTTTTCTGAGGTTTCAATCAGTGCTTCCTTACTTATGTCAGGATGCAACACAAAATCTTCCTTCAAAGGATCTACAGAACAAGCCTGTCGTTGTTTGATTGAGAGAGAATTATGTGCCTCATCAAGATGTTTACATGAAGGGTTAAGAATAGATGTATTCCACAGGGAGGTCATTATAAGCACATTCCAGGAACATACTCATTTTCTAAACAGAGACCCAGATTATGATGCTCCTATATATAAAGGAAAAAACAACCACCACCACACACCTCCCCACCCCCCATTAAAACATTGGAAGCATGTGTTTTCTGGATATACCCATATTAAAAACCAATGGTCTTGGTCATAGTTTGTAACCACCTACACATAAAAGATATTGGAAATGAAGTTATATGTAAGCCAACTGCTCAAAGCTTGAACTAGAAACAAATAAAACTCCTTTAAAAGGGGAGTTAAACACTTGGAGTCTTTCAATTTAGAGGACTATACATCCTAAAAAGTTGTGATGTTCTTTCAGTAGCTGGAGTAGATGAGAGAGCTCTGAATGAAAAAACAGGAACTAGTCAGATCAGACTCGCAAAAAGCCGTCTGACCTCAAAAACCTGTCTTGATTTCTCTGCTGTTTACTTGAAAATACATAGCATGTAAACAGTAAACTATCGCTATCTTCAGTCATGTTTGGAGTTTCATACCTGGCAAAGCAACTGTGCCATCTTGTTCCAGAGTTTCAGGGTTTATTCTTATGGCTGTCATACTGTGATTATTCACATCTCTGTATAACAAATAGCCCTGGTAAAAGTAAAAATATATTAGTATGAAATATTCTCAAATACATCAAAGGGTATGGTGAAAAATGAAAAAAAAAATCCATCTTTATTTTACATATTCTGTAAAAACTTTGGAAACCTCTTACTTTTAAATAAAGTTTGCTTCATTTTGATAATTAACCTTTTCCACTAACAAAATTCTAGGACAAAAACAGAAATTTGGCCCCCTCCACACTTGAGATCTTGCAAAAAACCCCAATTCTGCATAACACACATGATCCATAAGAGAGGCAACGTAGTAACTGTGCGCTCACGTCTTTTTGATCCCACAATGACAGTGAACCCTTCAGGGAGCAGAGTAGAAACAGGATTAGGGGATTTACTCCCAGACAATACTTCTGACATAAAAGCAGCTACAGGAAAGGAAAAAGATTACTTAAGGGCACTTATCAATGTATTCATTGCTTATCTGATGCCAAGCAAACTAGTATTTACCTATAGGAGGGTTCCAGATGCCAGGATGAACAAAGACTAAATAACCATTCTGACAATAGCAATGTCACACCAAGAGATTTGACAATGGCTTGTGCTTGCTTTAAGTGTGAACAGTCTCAGGTAAGAACTCTGCATGTCTAACGATGTACTTATTTCACAGAGAGGTCTCAAAGCATATCCCCAAAATATCTTCATTTTTCAAAGAATAAGATGCTGGTTATGATCATGTAATCAAAAAAAAAAAAAAAAAAAAAAACCACCTAAATCCCTCTCATCTAAACTGCTTGAATTTTTCTGAATAAAGCAATCTGTGAGATGGGGGGAAAAAACTCACAATCAAACTAGGAAAAATAAGTAAAGAGCACTTAGGTAGATAGAAAAGCTTCAGTCTAAAGTAATTTAGACATGAAATAAGGAAAATGACTTGAACTTGAGCTGACTTAACCAAGCAGTTGGAGGGAAATAAGATCGAGGGCACATCCCACCTCTTTTACAGCTACAGATTTAATAGAAGTGTGACTTGCACATCTTCCTATAAATACAGCCTCAGCCTGACATTTTTCCAACTAGCAGTGGTTTTATACGGGTACAGCCACTGTGTGAAATACTTGCTGCACACCCGTGCAAGCACTCAAAAAACAGTGTTAATATTTATAGCCAATATATTTATAGCCATATAGAGAATGCCCCAAAATGTAACTATAGATAGTGAAACTGTATGGTTCCTATTTTTTCCCAATTTAATTAAAAAAAAAAAAAAAGGCTCCCGAGTGTATGCCTCCTGCCACATTGTTTTAATACTAAGCAAAACCAGATTTCACTCAGTTTATAGTAAAAAATACAACAAAATTTGCTAAATAGTTCCAAAATTAAGCAAATTCAGTGTCCTCTCAATTTGGAATATCTGAGCACTCAATGGAAACAACAGGATTCTAAACAAAACCTATTTTTTATAATGAATGGTACAGGTATAGGAAAAGGTGGTTGATATTCCAAAAAGCTGACTAAAAAAAAAAAAAAAAAATCCAAACACAGACAACTCTTTGCAGAAGAAATGTCAACAAATATCCCTACTTGTGGTGCAATTAAATTTACCCCCCCAATAATTACTTTTTGTAAACAGCTATTTTTAACATCTAGAAATTGTATTCTTATACTGTTTCGTTATGACAGCATGTGTTCTTAAATAATGAAGTGCGTGTAAAAACATATCAATTACGAGCAACTGCACAATTCACAAATGTTAAACCATCATACTCTGAAAAAGTGTCACAGTGACAGTACAATTAAATCATACTTTTCATTAATCCTTTCTATATGCCAGTACAAGTAAGTGCTCCCCATCTTTCACAATAATTTAAAAGTCAATACCAAAAAATTAATTTTATAATCAAAACAAAAAGAATAATACAACAGCCATGCAAGCTTACCCTAAGCCTTGCTCTACTTGAACTATATGTCTGGGCAGGGGGTTATGTTCTAAGTATTCACTTACCTGAGCATAGCCTAACCAGGATTTTTTTTCCTTTCTGTTTTTGATGCGGGATGTAGAATTGTATATATGGCCCTGAAAAGAAAAAAAAAATAGGTTAAAATTGTCATTCTGACATTTGTTAGTTACTCTATCATCTAAATAACAATGTCTTCAATCATATTGAGAATTTTTAAAAAATGAAAGAAAAGCGTGTAAAATGCTCACAGAAATCAGAGTTTAGAAAAAGTGTAAAAGAACTAACATCAGTAAGCTACAAAAGATTTTAAAAGGCAAAAGAACATCATCAAAGTTAAGTTAAAATATTAACTGTTGTTCACCAGACAAGAAATCACATTACCCTCACTGTCCCACTATATCCAGAGCCAATTTTGTAAAGTCCATCTTTACATAAGAGATAGAGGAAAAAACCATCACTCTGAAGTAGGCACTGGTCATCTTCATCTACAGATATTTCTTTCAATGGCCATTTGTGCATCAGGGCTGCTTTCTTTATCCCATTACTGAACCAGTCCTGGATTTGTATTTTGCCCACCAGAACTGCCTGTACACTCCTCTGAAGAGAGTTTAAAATGGTTGGCACCTAAACAGTAAAATAAATAATGAGATTATGGTACTTGCATCACAATATTTTACATTAGATAGTAGAACTATAAAAAGCTTAAATTCACACTCTGAAATCCATTTGCCCATTTTTCTTGTTCTATTTTATGTACTATCTCCAACTCAAGACAGACAAAGAAACATCTGTCTCAAAAGTAGTAAGAAAAGATGGTAACGGAATTTACATACTAGATCTTCTCAGAGCTCATGTACACAATTTACACAAAATTCCAGATAAAAAGAAGATTTAGTGCAAGACCTGAATAGTTTGACAAGCATGGCTGCCATTATTGGTGAGGATAGCAGAGATTGCTTGTAATGTTCTTCCTGTCTCTCCCCATGCAGCTACCAAACTGAAGAGGCAAGCGCAGGAAAGTGCTGTCAAGGACTGTCCTGTACTGTCATTCATCCCCGTGCTTCGGACAGTTATCTCCAGAAGAAGCTGGAACAGGGATTCTGCAAACAAAAGGTAACAATTACATAGACAAGTCACCAAACCACATTAAGCAGGTTTCCAATCAATGGGAGATTAATTTTAAACCTACAAAATACACGGTACGTATCTTTCCCTCAGCTGTTAAGTTAGTCCTATTTTAAGTTTCTCCCTCTACACTGTACTGATGGTTAAAATTATGCCAGTGGATGAGGAGAAAAGAGAACAGCAAAGTGCACTACACTGCTGTGGAGCTTCAGTGAGCCATTAAGTTCTAAAGAACAGGACATAAAAACAAAAAGCACAGTAAAGCCCTGAACTCACAATAAAAATCAGTATGACCCCAGACATGTATTTTAATACTACCATTTACTTTCTTATCACAAAAATCATTAACAGTAAACACATACGTACACACATGAACCTAGTCAAAAGCATCTGGAAATTATCGAAGGTCAGGAAATTCTGACTAAGAGATTCTAGCATAGGATGCTTTCTCTCCTGCCCTCAAGTATACAGGCTTATCTGAACAGTTTTGGAACATGAAACAGTTTCCAATTCCAAAGTAGACACCCAATAAACACAACTTAAATGTAATTCTACTCTGAAAAAGAGTAACATGCAATTTATGTCAATTGCTTTCAGAACATATTGCATAAGCTAGAATTCTAACAATTCTAACAATTTAGACAGCTTTATATAAATTCTAATATTATATTATAGTATTAAATAGTTCGGTGATAGAATAGAGTGGTAGATCAGGACAGACGTTCTCTATAGAATTATTTTCTTTCCATTAACACCAAATATTTTAGAGATTCAGTAAAGCAAATGAATCACAATTTATTAGGCTAACAGGTTACTATGTTTTGGAGAAACTTCACATTACACAAGTACAAAATACTGTTGTTTTGTTTTTAACACCTTTACACGTTCTACAAAAGATTAATGGTGAAAAAGTAGTTACATACACCATAAGGGCAAACACTCCAGAACCAAGTCAGTCAGTTCAGAACAGAAAACAAGCATAAATCTGCATTAATTAGAACAAGGGAAAAAATACTACTGTCTCACAGATACTTGCTAGAACCATTTCCCTCTATATTCTTTCTATAAAATAAAATAAGGAGGGAAAATAAAGTAAAATGAGGAGTAAAGGGGGGAAGAAAGATATTACCTAGGACTTCAGGAGGCTCTGATTGGAGGCCTTCTGGCTGCTGGCCCTGGAGCACATTAAGTAGGGCTTGTAGACTCCTGAGACACAAGGATGGATGAGAAAATCTTGTCTCCTTTATCAGTTCAAAGACTTCACATAATCCAACTTCAATGATCTAAAAAAGTACAAGATATTTTAGAATATCTGATAACATCAAACTTTTGGATCTTCATCAATAATGGTACATCCTAATGTTCACAGAACAAGGCAGTTATTTGAGCAACACTATGTAATACAGAATTTAACAGTAACTCAAAGAAAGAAATAATCAAACCCAAAATCTACTTACACAACTAGTAATAACACACTAATAATTCCCTGGAAAAAAATAGGAAACTTTCAATTTTTAGACAGAGTCAGGACTGTCAGACAAACCATGCCTCTGACTCTTTCTAATTTCTACTGAGTTCACAGTTTAATTGACAGACCTTACTTCCTTTTTCCTCACTCATTAATGTGAGCAAGCAAGTGAGAACTTGCTTGCAACCCGAGTTCCCCACTTGAGTAATACTGCATTTCTCAGCTGATATTGGCACCATTAATACTTCCCCCTCAAAAGCCTCAGACAGTTTTTGTGACAATATAAAGAAGAACAAAGGTTAGTTACTTGTGACTAAAACTCTGTATGTACTTGTCACAGACACGTTATGCCAACTAATACATCTGTAAGAGTAGTGTTACAGTCACTCTTAACTTTCCCTTTTTAGCATTCCTGAATACTCTGAGATTACAGTTATGGTTCCCTCCACTGACTGTTCCTTTCAGGAATTTCTCAAAATCAGTACCTCTAATAATTATGTGCATGAAAGAAAAGAAAGTGGGGGGGAACTCTTCTTACAAACAAGCAAGCACATCTTCAAAAGTTCACTGTGTGTTTCTATTCAGAAATCTAAAGCTAAGCTGTCAAGAGACAGGCCTCAATGCTTAGAGTACTTAATACAGATTTACCTTTGATTAAGATTGAAGGAAAAAGACTGAAATGTGAAAATAAATAAAATGGTTAACAGAACTGCCACTCACGTTAAAATGGGACTACAGATCTATTCTGACAGCCAGCTAAAATGTCTACTAGATGCCTTGTAACCATCTTTTCTGTAATCTTATTTGTCTCACTCCTGTCTTTCAGAAGTTATTTTACCACCTGTGTGACTGTTGGAGAAAGAATAAAAACCAAAATCCAATCAAGTCTCCAAAGTGCAACAGCAATTTTTCTGCAGACTGCATCTTACACTTCCTTCCTCTCCTTTGAAAAAATGAAACACACTTATGGAATTTACAGAAAAAAGAATTGTCAACAAAATGACAGCATGGATGTTTTTGCTAGGATCCAAAACCCAGCATAATCTTGCAGGCTAAAGAATAAGATGCACTGTAGAACATGTCTAGAAACTTTCCTTTCAGTGATAATATTTTTGAGATAAGTCTACAAATTTTATCTGATCTTCAAACAGAAGACTTGTTTCACAGATCACAGAAGCAACTGGAGAAAGCAGAGAACATAACACATGAAAAACAGAAGAGAAATTAATTTGGTGAACTTTCACTACAACAGTAACTAACTTGGAATCAACCTAAGATACTTATACTGGAGTTTATCCAAATCTACACAGATTTTATTTAGTATCTGAGACAACAGATTGGATAGGTTTCTTAAGACAGGTCTCTTCACTTTCATACCTCCTATTAAGCTGGCAGACAGACCCAAGTAACACAGATGTAACAGAAAAAAAGCACAGTAAGCAAATATTCAAAATTCAGTGACATATCACTGGAAACCAGAGAGGTTTGTGTTCATTCACTGCTACAGCCAAGAGGAATCAAGATAATGGTATCCCACATCCCTGACCCCTCTTTTTATTTAGTTTTATCCCCATAGCTTTAACAAGTGTTGCTAGGAGAACCGATGGGGCGCACATGCAGGCTAGGAAACTAAGCTGAGAAAAATCCACCATCGGAGCTACACTGAGGCACAGGGTACTCAAAAATATGAGCATTATTAAAAAAAAAACAACAAAACTTCCTCCAAATCCCATACATTGAATGACACAAGAAAAACGTAGTTCTTTTCAAGACATCTTAAACGTTTTTCTCCCAGCTCTCTAAAGATTCTGAGAGTCAAAACAAGTGCTGCTGCAGCCTCGACTTCTATGTGTCACAGCCTGCCAGCTTTCACTGACAGTCACTGTACATCCATCCTCTTGCTCCCTTTTCAACATCTTTGAGACTTAAAAGCATAAGCTTTCATTATGAACAGTACATATCATTTCTATCCTGGATGCAGACATTATGACCCATAACTAATTGCTCCAAACAAAACAAAAAACAAAACAAAACAAAAAAAAAACCCAACAACCTTCAAGAAGTCTCATCTACACTACCATTTTATTTCCTTTAACTTCCCCCCTTATAATTGCATGATTTAATACCTGCATTAATTTATATGTATTTTTAAGAATAACTAATGATATATAATAATATATTTACTACTCTGCATTACTTCATATGTATACCTACAGAATACTTCACACAGTTAACACTCTCCAAATGAATTTTAAAAGACTTAAAACGTTTCTAGAGAGAATAATTGTTTTTTCCTTTGTGTTACAACTTGAAAATTTTAAACTCTGACCCTTAACAGCAATTTTTTAGCTTCCACATGCAAGTGTTCTGCCTGTACCATGGTAAATCTTGTCCTTCTCTGACCATCATCTAATTCCAGAATCTTTTTGGAGCTCCCGTCCATTCTTTAATTAAAAAGCAATCTAACATTGTAAAGTTTTAAATGAAGCATCTGTCAGAACTTGTCTCACTTATTATTATCCATGTGGAGTCTTATACAATGCACAAAACATGATAATTTTTCTACTGATTTTGCATTATTTTGCAACTATATGTACTGAATTTCAGTTATCAAGTTGCACAGTTACCTAGTTTACATTCCTCTGCAATTCTCCACTGCTATTTCCAGAATACCAATCTTGTCCTTTGGATAAAACTTTCTAAACACAATCATCTATAAAATTCTAATTTTCTAAGCAACTAGAACATTTAACAAAATTACTGCAGCAGTAGCCTTTTTAATTCAGTATTTGTAATGTGATTAGAACAAACAAGGAAAACTACTCTGAATAAGTTTTTTTTAAGACTCAAAGAAAAACAAAAGGAAACAGGATTCGTAGCATTAATAAGCTAACAATGAACAAAACTGAATCCACAGCAGTTACATAGTACAAAACAAGTGGATTTATGAGTAAATTTAAAAAGTTTAAAAAAAAAAATCCAGTAACTCCTATACAGAGGATTTCTGACCTTACACTGTTGATCCTGCTATAGTCATAGAATAAGAGATTAATCTCAAATGATTAAAAAAGAGTTTGTTGTACTATACTGTCCAAAACCTTAATGTGCATTATTTACCACCTTGGATTATCTATGAGAAAAAGGCACTAAAGCTTAAAAAAACAAACAAACAACAAAAAAAAACACGTAATGAGAATAATTCAGTTACTGCAGTTGCAGGTATAACCTACAGATCATCTTAAACAACCCACCAACTCAATTCCAATAAAGAGTGTAAGAGCTTCTTTATCTGCGTTTTGTGCAGACTTTAAGCTGCATGTTATTTTCAAGTAAAAGTACTTATAAAAGAATATTTAATTGACTAATATTAATTATTTGGCATGTACCTAAATCTTCCTAATTCAGCAAATACATCTACCTTTGATTAAACAAAACTCCTCCTGTAGGAAAGATGTGTTTTCTCCCATTATCTAAGAACTGTAAGTGCTCTCATGCATTTGACAATCACACTTGCAGATGATTATGGACTACAAATATAACAATTTCTATTTTCCAAGCAGCTATCTTATAATCCTTTTCTTTTTTTTCCCCCCTACAAAGAACATACCAACTTTAGACCACATACACAGCACACTTGAAACAGCATCCAGTTACTTGCCTTTGGAAGTTTAATGGGTGGCTCTTTGGATTCCTCCTCTTCATCACTGTCTGAATCGCCACTCTGTACACTGTTCTTTGAAGCCACGGATACGGATGCTTCCTTTTTTTGCCACTCCAATACACAATGACGGACATTGCAGTAAACATTAAAAGCTGAAGGGTTGCTATGTAATCTGATATCTGGTACAGTTATTGTACTCTCTAGGTTCTCTGTCTGAAAAACAAGATGGATTTTTAACAGGAAGTAAGATTCTGTTTTGCATGAAGTTTACTAGCAGTTTCAAGCTTCAAGCCAAAGAAATTTCAAGCCAAAGATAAGTCATCTCAACAGTCTCACATTAATTTTGTCCAATCAAGCGATTCTCAAACTGGTGACTGAACTTTCTTGTTAAGGCACTAACTATATTTTAGGCAGGGAAGAAAGGAGGAAGAGAAAGAAATCCCCAAATATTCCATCTGGCTTCAGTCCCTATCTCACATAACTCAGTGAGGACACCAGGATGGGAAATGAACAGGGCCAAAGGCAGTTCAGGCTTGAGAATTGTGCACGTTGTCCAATGGCTCTGCCAGTTGACTGTCAGATTTCAAGATGCATGTCCTGAACAGGGATCAGTTTTATTATTAATGAATTTTAAAGTGTGCTATTATTGTAGTTGTTAACTTAAAAAATATTAATCTGTTTACTAAATTTATATTAAAAATCTTAAACATCATTAGTTTTTTCACCAATGAGATGGCAGATTCAAAAAATCCCCACTGCAAGATGTTGTGGATAATAGTACACAATTAGAAGAGAAATGAAAACATAATGTATACATTCCTGAATGAGAAGCCCATCAAGGAGAGAGAAAGAGCGCGAGAGAGAGCGCGAGAGAGAGCGCGCGAGAGAGCGCGCGAGAGAGCGCGCGAGAGAGCGCGCGAGAGAGCGCGCGAGAGAGCGCGAGCGAATGAACAGGCAAGGTAGTTCTTTCTCCTGAGTTGCCACAGGGAAATAAGCAGTTCCATATAGAATACCTCTATGCAGACAAAGGACCCAGAGACTAAAGAGACAGGGAAGGCCTAGGTTAAGAATGCAGGACAACTGTGCTTGAACATGGAATGTAAACCCTGGAGGGGGATTAGGCTAGACTGAGTCAGGTTCATGACCAGCTTCATTAGGTTGTTTTGTTTTTTGTTTTTAGGGCATGTGGGGTGGAGGACTTCTTACTCTTATATTTTAAAACGGGAGACATTTATGAATGCAGTCATTCATATAGCAGGGAAGTACACAGCAAATTATGTTACAGTGATCTGGAATAGATCAGAGGGTCAAAATACAAGTACACACGTGAAACAAATGATGAGAAAAGGATCTTACTATTAGAGAAGAAAATTTAAAAAAAGTTTGAGAACCACTGAACTGGATAATGTTTCAATGAGGCAATTTATTTTCTGTAATACGGTATAACTTTGTACATCAAAACAAAGCAATGATTCATAATGCATTTTATCTGCATATAGGTTTTAATTACCAGAAATAAGATGAACTAAGTTAGAACATTTAATACGATGTTTTGCAACACTTAACAACCGAAGATTTGAATCAAATTCAAAACATTTCATAACTTGCATATTTCTTCTTGAGTACAGTATTATTCTAACTGTAGTGGTATAAGTTTGGGTATCCTTCACTTGCATTATTATTGCAAAGTTATTCCAGATTAAGACATTAAGAAGCAGTGGTTTAGTCCAAAATCTGTTTTATCCAACAGAGAGAGAGCGTGTTAATTTTTTTACTTGTGTCAGTGTTAACAGTAGCACCAAAAAAAAAAAAAAAAAAAGACGACAATGTAAGAAGAAGCTGAAAAACTCAGTTCCCTACACACACATTGAAAGACTTCTTTGAGCACAATAGCACTCATCATTAGGGCTGCAAAGACAACATAAGTTTACTTCTCATTCAACATGAAAATCTTTGAACTAATAGGTAAAGCTGCTACTAAAAACCCAAGAGATTAAGCAATGTAAATACTCAAGATATAGCTTGCTATATTATTCTGATATCAAATAAAATCAAAATCGATTTGGATTGATACCAATGATAATGTGCTATTACACTCTTAAAAGATTATTTGGCACCAGAAAACTAAACTGTTCATTAGCACAGACAGATAAGAATCACGTGTTATAATCCTATATGTCTGTATGATCCTTATCTACGTCAAATATTCATATACATATCCCAAAAGCTTTTGCACTTGCTGAAAAGGCAAATACACAATCAACCATATTAGCTTTCAGCTTTAAAGCTAACTCAGTTGATCTGCACATGTAAAAAAAAAAAAAAGAAAAGGTAGTAAATTTGCTATGCATTTCCAATTTCATGTAACTGTTTAGCCATGAAATAGAAAAAAAACCCCAGGATCCTCTGAAGCACCTCTATCTGAGGTTCACTTATCTAGCTAGTATCAGCTATTGAAATCATAAGTTATGTGCAGAGTTTCCACTTTTTTAGTTCTTTCTTTCATGCATTCAGCCTAGTCTTTGTTCACTCTAGGTTTGCTATAGCTCACATGACATCTTTTGAAGTAGGCTGGCCAAATCATCTTAGCAGCATAGATAATTTTAGACATTACAGTGCTAGATAAAGTGTCAATGATCCTTTTCTTGCCTATTAATAATAAGCTGACTAATTTTCAGAAATAAACTCCTGCTTTTTTTTCAAGCAACTTTACCAGTATTAGAAAGGCCATTTCCTAATGCTTTAGCTTTTAAACTGTAATCATTTTAATCACTCTATCATCCTGTGTTTAGCCTCTCATTCTTTTACCACAGTGCACAAACCAGAAATTTAGAAACAATAATTCAGACTCCAATATGGTGTAACACTCTTCACAAAATCCCTGCTTTACCTAAACAGACTGTACAGCACTAGAATATACGACCCAGAACTAGAGCTGACTCCTAGCTCTGAGATTAACTTCCTGTTTGGATTTGTCTTCTTTCATACCTCTACCTCACCTCCCACAATACTTTGTCTATCAAAATTGTTAATTCTTTGGAATTAGAAGTATCCATTTTGTTATATACTTGATAAATATAGTAGTAATCCTAGTAATGTCTTTTAAGAATAATTTTGAAACTCACTACCTACATCTGTCAGCTTAAAACTACTGACCATCAGACCTCTTTGAACATTAAGTGGGCAGGGCTGTAAGAAGAGGTTAAAACTGAAATGTACTATGACTTTCACTGTTTAGTGTCTTTCATTTGAGGGGAAAAAACAAGCTTATAATTATTATATTTTATTTGGTCTAGTTAAAAGTATAAGCATATGAATGTTTAGCATTTCTCAAGGCAAAAGAAAGATGTTCTATAAAAACAAGATATATTGTACCTCTTTCTGGAAAGTAGGAAGGGAACTTGTGATCATCTGTTTTCCCTCTCTCTCTGTCTCTTCCCCCCCAGATTTACCCTAAAGTAAAAACCACTGGTAATTTATTCAGAATCAGTTTACTTAACTCACCCAGCGGCTTTTAACTACAAGGTCTTTGAGACAAACTTCAGCTCAAAAGAGGAATCTGAACAGGTTACATAAACATCCCTTTTTCTTCTACAAAGGCACAGATGAAGGGAGTTAATCCAAAAAAATCCAAAACAAACAAAAAAACCCAAAAACCCCACATCTTTCTGCTCTCCTAGTTCAAAGGACCTCATTCAGGGCACTCTTTTATTTAAAGTGGCAGTGCAAAGCATTCAAAAACAGACATCAAAAGTGTTTCCCATATAAAGCATAAAGTTTTTTTCCTTTCCAGGTTACAACAGATTCCTAACTTCACAGAGTATCTTGCAGAGCTCACATGTTCTTATCAAGATAAGAAACAGACTGAAGTTCACCCCACCATCATCTGAAAGTTTCCTTTTTTGCAGTTAATGAGATCCACGATGAGTCACTCTTCTGCAGAGCGTCAGCAGTATAACAGACTTCCCAGGTGATATGAGATTTCTGCAACTAGTTCTAACAGCTTGCTACTAGATTTTGAGGTAGAACAGATCACTATGACAATCTAAACACTAGCAGTGACTAGAGAACCCCACTTAGTAATTCTTGCATCAATCTAATAAAGTCTATTCGTGTTATGACAATTCTTTTACTGATACCACTGCATTTCACACTGACACATAATACTTCCACACTGCCAAGGAAGAGCTGCACACTAAGCCAAAAAGTTAATGATTTTTTTAAGAATTCAATTAAGCAACTAATTAATTTTATGCAGATATACGATAATTAATAATCCAAATCAGACTGCTCTTGATATATGGAATTCATTATTTCAAGCAAAAAAAGAAAACAATAGCATGTTTTCTTGGTCTTAAGTGTATCAAGATCCACGGACATATGAAAGGTAGATTTTTCAGTCAGTGCGGGCAAGGTGAAAAGCTACAGCCACTTTTTCTGCACCTCTAAATGTCCTTTCTTAACAGTTACTGGAATACTATAATCAAAAGCACTCATTAAATACAAGAATGACCAGAGGCATAGCTTGTAGGATCCCTAAGTAAAAGACAAGGTGACAGGCTCAGATTTTTTTCTCCCAAAGCATTTGCTTTCCCAGAGTATGAAGTTACCATTGTGCTATACTATTGTTACTATTCCTCCCCGGGGGAGGAAAGCACAAAACACCCCCAGAGCTCCAAGACTGGAAAACAAAATTACAGTTTGCGATAGTGAATATGAAAGTGGGACATGCTGAAATCTTTGTTATTTCACTTCATATCACCACAAATCAAAAATCCACCTTCTTGGATGGAAGTAGACCATAAAACATGTTTGGCACATTTTCTGTCTTGGGTGGTGGAATTTTTTTTGTGCTTGAGAGAATAGCTAGAATTAAATGTTGGTAGAAAGGCAGAATCATTTTTAAATACCACATGTCATTCTTAAGAAATGTGCAATCTTAAACTTCAGAAAGGAGCTCTCAGTTGAAACCATACAACATGAGGTAACAGTGATGAAGACATTTCAATGGTCAGAGGGACTATGACATGTTTTCCAGAGGAACAAATGGTGTATCTGTAAAAGGCAAGAAACTTGGTTAATTTAAATTTTTCATGAAAGCTTTCTGTACTTAGGTAGGCAAAAGAGATGATGTTCTCCAAAAAGCCTACATAAAATTAAAAAAGCCGTATTAAAGATACTGAATAAAACAATTTGATCCTGAACTACTAAATAATGAAGTCTAAACACAAGTTTATACTGGCAAATGGGAAACTGCAAAGCCAATATAAGTAAAGAAAAATAAATATAGTCTTAACACAAAGTAAAATAAATTTTATTTCCTTTGTGTGTTTTTTTCCTGAAAGAGAGCAAGAGAGCACACGCGAGAGATGGATTGATTTTGATTTTCTTAATAAAACAGAGCAACCAGACTCACAAGTACTCTTTCCAGTTAGCCTTTTGTAATGTTCAAGTACACTCCAGGAAAGTAGTGGGAAAAACAAAACCTCTTTTACACCTGTCTCCCACCTGTATAAACCAATCTCCCAAAAGATGAAATCCAGATATAGCTTATATTCTCACCAATCTATTTCCTTCCTTTTGAACCAGATGGTTGTAATAACGGTTTATTCTTGGATGTGACAGAAATAGACTATAATCTAGGAAATGAAAGTTAATCTGCTGTTAAAGATAGATAAGGCTATAATAACCATCTGATCTAACCTGTGCATAGAGCAGAGGACCTCACTAATTCTTCTTTGAAGATCTCTTAGAAACAGATGCCCTCCTGAGGTTGAAACATCAAATAATATAGAAGCCATTGAAAACACTGCCAAGTTATCCAAAAAGATAAATGTGTTTTTATTAACAGAGATCAATATTTCAATTGATCCGACTTCTACATGCAATCATTAGTTAGCGATAAATTTCTCTGCTACCTGAACAGTCCTTTCCCAAAATTTTATTCCTTACATTTCTATTAGGCTAAACAAGTCACAGTTTAAAAATTCTTCTGCAGAAACTAAACAGATGGAGCTCCTGATGCCTTTCACTGTAAGCACATTTTCCATCTCTGGCAAACTCCAATTTTTCAGTATTCTTCAAAAAATCATCATCAGAAGATGACAAACTCTGGTTTTCCATCCAAGCCTGAAGTTCCAGCCTCTCAGATAAGTGTCTTAACTGGTAACTTTATGCAGTAATTATATAGTGGGAAAACTCCCTCTCATTTTGAAGCTGGTCTAATACACAGGAAAAAAAGGCAATATTCACAGGGGTGAAAGACAAGCCAGAGACGGTTTTCTAGTTATAATGATGTTTCCAAAAAAAGGTGTATCCAAGGTATTAACCCCAAGTGTAATGATCACATATTCGTTTCCTATGCAAGAGCAATTCTATTCAGCACTGAATTTCTAAAGCCAAAACCACTGCAGGCACAAGAAAAAAATGTGATTATACCTTAATTTAAAAAGATACCTTAATGAAAAAGACGTAACTACAAAACCAGACGTAACTACAAAACCAAAAGTTAACAGTAGTTCAAATACAAGTGATCATAACATGATCACAGCTTACAGAGTAAGATCCAAACCACTGTGCTGTAGCAGACACCAATTAATATTTTTTGTTTAACTGCTAGAACAGTAATGCCTAAGTGGTGAAAATTACTTTATTCCACTTTCTCAGCAGTGATAATTTTTATATTCTCTTCTCTTCAATCACTCAATCTTTTCTTATTCAATTATTATTTTTAGTAATTGCAAAATATGGAAAATTCTGGGGGGATTCTTCCAGATTATTCTTAATTTAAGACTCTTCTCCACCCCAAAAGATTAAAAGAAAGCTGCCAAAAGAAAGCTAGGTTAGGACTACAAGACTGGTTCTTGTAAAATAAACTGATCCCTGCAAGCTCTCCCACTCAGAGAGAAAACCCATCACTACAGAAAGGTCTGCCCTAATGTGAGACTTAAAATGGAAACCCAAAATTCCCTGACCAAACACAGGTCTGTTTTCAGACATTCTGGTAAAAATAAATAAATAAATGAATCATTTTGCTTATTCTGCTCTGGTGCCCAATGAAAAGCAGGTGGAGAAAAAAGAAACTTAGTCAATAAACTGTGTTTGACAGCGTGAAGTTATGAAAACAATTTTATTTTTCCCCTCTTCAGTTACATTTTCCAGGAAATTTTAAATCTCCTGCTATCTTGCAAGAGTAAATTGAAGTGCCTTTCTGTACCTCAGTGTCTCAGTATGAACGCCAATCATCTGCTGGTCAGCCCTGGCCTGCATGAAAGACTGCCTAGAATAGAGGTACCAGTAAATAGTGAAGGACATATCAAAAAACAAACAAACAAACAAAAGCACATCAGGCCTTTTCAAAGACAAATAAATCCCACTTAATGCTTAAAGTAAATGCTGGTTTAAGTCCAAGAAAGATATTGGGAACCGACATCCATAGACATGAGGTACAGAGACAATCACCAAGTGCCAAATGTGACTACTGATAAGGACTACCCTTTAATGTATTTGTGTCTTTTCAGGGCATTCTGAAGGGATCAATTTATCCAATGCAACTAAATCCAAGAAATGTGTTTGACTGTCAAGCTTGTGGAGAACAGCAGTTCTGGATTTAGCTTCTTGCTTGGTTTTTCAACTGGGGCACTGCTATCTGGAAAGACAAGGTTCCCTCTATACAGTAACTATGATCGAAAAAGAGTTATCTGAAGAGTTTTAAGTTATCTTATTTTAAAAGCACAAATTTATGTCACCAAACAGAACACACAAAGATTAACTACATTCTGCCTTCAAATTTCTAACTTTGGCTTCTATCTTGGCAGTGGTTTTAATATAAAAGGCAAGGCAAAAACTCCTCTCTAATTTCACAGTGACTGGAAAAAAAAAACCTGAGAAATTCAGTTTGGACAAGAAGTATTTTCCTGTATAGCACTGGAAAGCAGTGTTGCAGATAAGTCCCTTCCATACCATAGTCTGGAGCTACGCTGCTTGAGATAAGCAGAACAACCTGGCAAGTATACAAAAAGGCAAGACTAAATTAAGAGATATTGGTCTTGCTTTGCCCTCCCAAAGTCATCCGTCTTGAGATAGAGTAGCTACAGGAGGTTTGGCACATAGGGATAAGATGCCCAATTTGATGACACGTCTGTTATAGGGGTATTCAACTGACTAGAAAATGCTTTACTGGATATTTCAGCAGTACTGTCCTGCAGAACCATTCTGGAGAAGAGCTGCTTTCTCTCTACTGACTACGACAGAAACCTAGGAGGAGTGATCCTCTGTTGTGTCTACAGTGAGGAAAATCTTCATGAAAATCCCTCCAAGACTCTGCCTTTAATTCAGAAAGAATAGCTCTCCAATGCAGCAGAGCAATATTTCAAACTCCTGTTACTTCTGCCTAGATTTCTGCAAGAACTAATCATGCAAATATTTTAATAAAGCTCACTGTACTGCTCCCAGGCATTTAAAATGATGGGGGCAGGGGCTATAAGGGGAAAAAAATATGAAGAGAAACAGATAATTATTATCTGTTCCAGTAGGGAGGAATTTACAAGGGTAACTTTGAATTCCTTGGACATTAGGTGTTCCATTTCTTCTTCAGGCAATATCAGAAGAACTCTTTGTAGCAGTAGTCTCTAGCTGTTGGTTAGACATGCATCTCTTAAAACTTAATTATGAAGAGCAACATGTTTATTAGCTACATCTACAATTTGGAAATTGGAAAACCAAAAATATTATATCATCCTGAACATTAATAACAAACATAAGTTAATAAGATTAACATTGATATCATAGTCATGCAGAACGCAGTAAACAAAAACAAAAATTATTGTAGTATTATCTTTTCTAAGCAAATAAACTGTTAAGTACATTTACTTTTCCTTTATCACAGCTGAATTTACTTGTTTTTCGGACTGTACCTCACTGAGTTAGTTACAGTCTTACCTTGTTGCGTGTTTTTACTTTTAATTTAGTCTTCTGTTTCCTTTTCAATTTTTTCTTGCTAAAAAGTTTCTTACTCCTGAAAAAGAGCAGAAAACCCATGAGAATAAAAAATTAAACCCCTTTCCCTACCCACTGTAAACAGCAGCACCAGTAAAGAAAAATTTTTTAGAAGTCCTCCTAACTTTTTTCTCCTAAGCAGAGGAAACCAATACAGTTGGAATTTCAGCGTATAAAACAGAAGTCTTAAAAATAACGCTTTCCTAACTCTCCACTGAATCAATGGCCTTTACTTTTATCAGTTTAAGCAGAAAATATGCTAGGATAGAAAAAAAAATCCTTAAGTATTATACTATTTTACCCTACTGTTCCTATTACAAGTCCAGCAGTGCAGTGCCAATACTAGAAACAAATTTAGAATTTCAGTAGTAGGACCTCTTAATAAAGAACATGTGTACATTTTGCATAGTCTTTACTAGATAAAGATTCAAGCCTTCCATGACAAAAAGACAGCTTTGAAAATATATTATTCGTCAGAAAAAAAAAAGCTGGTGGAAAAAACTACAACTTTTGAACACAAAGGTTTCTTTTTTTTAATTAACACTTCTGGTTGGACTCTCCCCACTCTAAGCTTACAGACTTTTAATTTCAACAGTCTCTTTACATTACAGCTCTAGCTAACACACACACTAATCACCTTCTGCCCACACCTCATTCCTATTACATTCTTTTTCTCTTCCATTTTATTTATCCAGTAAAACAACATTCTCAAAAAAAAGATACTATAGAAAAAAGACACCATACACACAACTGTTTTGTCTTGTCACCATCACAGAGACTACCCTGCTTGAGATGTATCCTTTTTAAGCCACTCTGCATTTCTCTGGTCTATTCAGATTACATAGCCTCTGCAAAAGAGGTTTTGTGCAGCATACAACTCATTCTAAATTGGACTTCGGGCAACAGCTACTAAAATTTTTATGCCACTCAAACATCACTCAAATAGTTTACAGTTCAGCTTAGCTGGAAAAATATTATGTAATATTATTGTTTAATAATAATATTTATTACTGAAATAATAATGATATGGAATCTCAAAATCATAGGCAGTAAGAAGTTGCACTTTCACATAACAAGTAGGAGAGAGATCGAGAATCAGGGGAATCTGAATTTTTTTTTGAACAACTTTGTTCTAAATAATATTTTTGAGGGATCAACAAGATATTACTTACTATCTCCTGTACAACACACTGACTTCAAGAGGATAAAAGCCTCATGGTCCAGCAGCTGAAAGCTGGAAACTGAAGTTTGATCAGCACTCACCAGTCAGAAAACAAGCTCAGAAAACCCCTGCAAAGAGTATCCCAGAAAAGCTGCCTGCCAGAAATTTCACCATCCTTCCTATCATCATTTGTTAGCCTTCAGATTTGAAAGAGACATACTTTCCTGATCAGGACACTTTCTGAAGAAGCAAATTATCTCATCCCTTTACTAATAGGTGTTGTCTTGAATATAAAAGAGAATAACTACCATGACCCTGGAATTAACAGAAGTGATTCAGTGAGGGGGAAAGACACAGCAAACTAGAGCTTATAAAGAGAATGTAGAGGACCTTGCAAAGTTTCTTCAACAGCACATAAACATAGATCATACTCTAATCATTTGCAACACAGTTTGCCCATGTTATTTGGGAAAGGAGAGGGACCCAAAAACCCACACACCACCTCTAATCTCCAAATTTCTGTAACTACACTCTGCAGTCCATTCCACTATTTAAGTATGCTTCTGTTGAACACATTTTTCCTTCTTATGACAGTTTAATGCAATTAATTATTATTCTATTGCCAAACATGAATAGTATAGTCCCTTCCACTCTGTAGCCATGATCAATCTTTTTTTCTAAATGAAATATCCATATGACAAACTTTCCTCCTAGCTTCGGGTGTAGAAGGCCTGATTTATTTTGGACTTGTGGACTCTCTCAGTTCATATCACATATAAACTGCATTCAGCAAAACAGAGAACAGTATTTTATTACTTCTTGTCGAGCAGAGGAGGAAGAATTGCTTCTCATGCCTCAAAGATAGAAGATTCTAACTATAACCCAGCTATTATTTTGCCTTCTTTGCAGCAGTACGGCACAGCAGACCTATGCAATCCAAAGTAACTTGAAGACCTTTTTCTACAAACCTGCAGACAAAGCTTCCATCCCTCTTTACCTAGGTGTGGTCTTCATTATGCCTATTAAACAGAGCCAGTACACTTTGCATTTATCAGAAACAACCTGGTAAGTTTTTCTGTTTTGTTTTAAAGGACACTAACTCAGCTCTCCAAAACGTTTCAAATTTAATCCTGCCTCTCAAAATCCTTGCAAACTCCTCAAACTTTTTACACATTTTCTTTTTCATCTTGTAAATATTTCACAGGACCAGTCCCTTTATTTTGGTATGTATTCATGTGTGTGCGTGTGTGTGTGTGCACGCGTATCTATATATATATCCCCAAATTAAGCCTTTCCCCCCACCGCCAAGAGTTGGCTCATTTCCAAAATGACAACCTACTCCCCACCCACAACTATGTTAAGAACTAATTTCATTTCTCAAGGATGCCCTGGCAATATTTTTTTCAATTATCAAGTGGGAAAGGCCAGGAAGGGGCTTACTTCTTTTTTCAGAGTCGAAGTGGTGGTGCTATGATCTGCCTCATTCACACATCAACTATTAAAAGACTGTGCAAGCATAAACTTTTTCTAGTCACTCCATTACAGCACATTATCTTCAGCAAATTTCAGGCTTGCTGCTCATGTTTCACATGAGAACTAAATGAGCACAGAAATGTCGTGCTGAGAATCCACATTTTATTTCCTAATTTTCTTCTTTTCTTAAAACAAAGTCTCAAGGATATTGCCCCAACATTTTTGTCAAGGACTATACTTCCACGCAATATCCAAAAGAAACTTCAGAACTAGTAATCAATTAATGAAAACACTCATCAACTCTAATTTTATAACAGTTCTGAGCAACCTATCATTATTACTACATATAATCCTAATACTGATATGTTGATAACGTACCTACATTTAACGTATATATATATGATAGCCACAGTTCTATTGTTACATTCCATGAGGTCATAAAGTCTTAATATTAATATGGAAAGTATAAAATATGGGCAGGTATATGCATGAAAAACATTAAGCAGATTATGAGTAATTTCCTGTTGGAAACCACAAGTGTTAATTATAGTTCTGATTCTTCTACTGCCTAGAGATTAACAAAACTTGATATGGCTTCCTAGAATTTTTTTTAAGCTAATTTATTAATCATATTCTTGGTTAACAATTATAAATTGACATCAACTACTATTTGTAAAGGTCCTGAACTCTATGCTGACAATCTGCTTCCACTGGCAGAAGGCCTTTAGCCTTTAATTTCCAAGTCTGCTGTTAACAGTCTAGTCCATGCGAACCAAACTACTATTATCGTCAGGTCTTAGGCAAGTTTTCTGCAAACTGCTTCAAGCTATTTAAGTATTTGAGACTAAATTAGTAAATTTGAATTGGATCCCAAAGAAAGTGCATATCAAATCAGTGCAGAACACCAGGAGACCATAACAAGAAAATGCTCATAGCAAATGGACCCAAAGTAAGACTGAAAGGTGATGCAACTACTGCCTTCACAGAGAAAGCTGAGAATAAAAGTAAAGACTTGAAATGTTCAGTTCTGGAATACTAAACAATTGTCGCAGACAAAAAAAATAGAAAAGAAAAAGAAAGCAACTGACCAATTGCTGAACAACTCTTAAGAGTAGCCGTTAAATGACATGATCAAACTTCTATTCAACTCTGTGGCATCTCCAATGGAAGGAAGTAACAGCATGCCCAGTTTACTTGTTTTTAAATCAGAAGTAACATTAGGTAATATTTGCAAGATTTGCTATATTAAAGGCAAGACACTCATCAGCTGCCTTACCACCATTGCTCTTAATCTCTTCAAAAGATTTGATGAAATCCAAATAGAAGAGCCTTTCCTCAAAGCACAACAGTCAAATTTAAGTTATGAATTGCAATTAGAACAGGAAGGAACAGGAAAGATCAGGAAGTCTGTGTGTTGGACTTTCTCCCCCCCCCCAACAGTGCCACTGAATTAGTAAATACAGGGCAACAGTAGTGTCACACCTGCACACCTAGAAGAGGCCAAATAACACTAAAAACATTACTCATGAGTGGAAAAAAGTACTAGTCTGTCCCTGCTGCTAAGGCAACAAACTTGTATTAAACTGCTGTCTGACCCAAAACTTTTCTATGTGAAATGTGTTACCAAAGGTCATGATAGCTAGTACAGCTTTACACCCAGTCATTCTATTGCTGATTAAATCTTCGAGTACATTTTTGAGAAAGGAGCAAATTTAGTAAGCCACATGTTAGCACATGCTTTTTTTAAAAAAAAATAAAAATAAAAACTTCCAACTTAATTTAACTCAGTGCATTTGTCTAAACTTGCTGGTTTTGATGAGGTGGCTAAGCATCCTAGGGAAAAGTAGGGAAAAGGGCTGATGGAGAAAATGCTCTTAGAGGCAGCAACCACTCAGTGACACTGAAGTGAAACACTGTCATATTAGTGATATTGACTCATTCTTTTGTTCCCTCAACTTGCTGAATTATTATCACTGACAGTCAATTTGGTTGGATAAGAAGCAGAAAGCATTACCTTTGTAACAACCAAGTAAAGTAACCGTTAATCAAGTAACCTGCAACTCCAAACTACAATCATCGTAGCCCCAAAAGCTCTGTAGTTGCCATCATATCTCAGCATCATCATTAGGGTCTCTAAAAACATCAGAGCATCAAGTTCCCTAAAAAGCTGCAGATCTACTGACATACTGAAGTGAGAGTACTGACATGTGGACACTGGTTGAAAAGCAACTAACTGATGTTTCCTCCACTCTGTTTTCCTCAGCTACTTCATATGGAACAACAGCTCAAGATCAGTAATAAAAATACTCATATTTACATGCAGAAATCACATAATCGCTAGTCTGTTTGACAGCTTTCTTTGTACAGGTATATTACTACCATAAAGGATCCACAAATTACAAAATACCCTATGGAAAGCCTACCACAATAAAATGAACATCATGTTTGCCAAAATGGCAACAAGACTAGAGAAAAACTAATTGGGCCAAAGCAGTTAGACATCAGCCACCATGTCCTATCTTACCTACCTTAATTCCTACCCAGCAGATCAAATACTGCCGCGACAGTTTCAAGTCTGTATCTCTTTGTGATTTTCTTTTTTTGAATAAGGGTATTACAACAACGTCTGTGCACCTCACAGTTTTTCAAAGACTTATCTTCATAGTCACTCTATAGCACACACAAGCATTACATCTTAATTTACCACTGGAGAACTGAAGTATTACAGACTTGTTTACAAAAGGGAAATGGGGAAGAGGAGATTATTTTGAGTAAACCGAGTTGTATCAGCATAAAACGACTGCCTAGAAAATGCCATGACTTCATCACTCTCTTCTTTTAGTCTCTTTGAGGTATAATTTATACCTCCCTAAAAGTTGCAAACAGTAATTTTCACATGTTTGTACCATTGTTTGATGGTTTTCCTTTACCTTTCCATGTCCAAACTCAACTAGCATGTTTATCGTAGCAGGGCAACACAGCACAGCACAAGTAATCCTGGAGGTTTCTGGAGTGCATTGACAATAACTTCCTGAAACAGGTGATCGAGAAGCCAATGAGGGGAGGTGGTCTGGCAGACCTCATACTTACAAACACAGAAGAACTGGTCAGAGTTAGGCAGTTAGGGGGCAGCCATAGATACAGCAACCATGCAACTCCACCAGTGACCATGGTGGAGTTGAAGATCCTGAGAAAACATGGCAAGCAAAAAGCTGGATCACAACCCTGGACTTCAGGAAAGAGCTGACTTTGGCCTCTTCAGGGACCTGCTTAGAAAAACCTTGCAGTATATGGTCCTGGAGAGAAGAAGGTTGCAGGAGAGCTAATTGATTTGCAAGGATCACCTCCTCCAAGCTCAAGAATGGTCCATCTGCATGTGCAGGAAGTCAAGCAAAGGCATCAGGAAGCCAGCATGGATGAACAAGGAGCTCCTGACTAAACTGATTATAAAAGGCAAGCATACAAGAGAAAGAAAAGGTGATTGGGAGTAGCCAGCCTGGATTTATGAACGAGAAATCACGCTTGACGAACCTGATAGCCTTCTACAATGAGAAAGCTGGCTCACCTGATAGAGGGAGAGCAGTGGATGCTGTTTACCTCAACTTTAGTAAGCTTTCATAATCATCTCCACATCACCTTTATAGGCAAGCCGAGAAAGTATGGGCTACATAAGTGGACAGTGAGGTGGACTGAAAACTGACTGAACTGCCAGGTTTAGAGGGTTGCAATCAGCAGCATAAAGTTCAACTGGAGGTCAGTCACTAGTGGTGTCCCCCAGGGGTGAATGCTGGGGCCAATACTGTTTCACCTCTTCATTAGTGATCTGGATGATAAGACACAGTGCATTTGCAGGAAGTCTGCAGATACAAAACTTGGAGCGGTGGTTGATATTCCCAATGCTTATGCTGCTACTCAGAGGGATTAGTCTTTATTCTTTTTCCACAATTAGCTTGAATTTATTTGAAGACTGAGGAGAAATAAGTCTTCTATCAACTAAGTAGTATCAGTTCTTTAAGCCTAACAGTCATATTTTCTAAACCACAAACCATTTATGTCACTACCATTTAATTTTGCTATTCTCTCATATTCACAATTAGTCCTTCTTGGTGAGGGGGAAAAAAAAAAAAAGTGATAAAAAGACCCCCCAATCCCTAAGTGCAAAAAAAGGTCATGAATTACTTCAGGTGTCCTAAAGTATATTAAAAAACTTCCCAATGCATTTTGAAAAAAGCACAAGCACTCATACAGAAAGATACTGCTGATTCACATTCAATTTACAGTTCTATATAACATGTAGAACCTATCATGAAGAACTTCTACCTCATGTTTTATTCACGAAGTTGTTTTTATGTCTGTGCTTACTGATTTTTTTTTCTTGAAGCTAAGCACATATTGAGATTATTCTTATCTTGAGTATGCTTATAACCTTTCCAAGCTTGGCATCATATACAAAGCACACACTAGCATACTCTCAACTCCATCACCAAAATGGTTAATGAAAAGATTGAATACTTCAGGACCTAGGACAGATCCAGATGGACAACACCTACTGCTACTTCTTCACCCATTCTGCCCATCTGAGAGCAAGCCATTCAGCAGCAACTGCCAAGGGCGGTTTTCTAAATAGTTGTGAATCCACCTTCCAGTAGTTCCATCTACAACAGAGGAGTCAAACTGGCTGTCCAGAAGTCAAACCTGCTATTCTTCTAGGAAAGAAGAGCTGGTAGGACAACATGAAAAAAAAAAAAACACTTGAGAAAGGAAGGCTACAGACCATTCAGTAAGGAGAGAGGGGCAACACCAGTTCTCATGCTTTTCTCACTTGCATCTGCTTGGACTTCAGTACATGCTTCCTGGTGCATGCCCAAGACTAGAGGTAGGTTTCTGGTATAGTCCTATCTGATCTGCTATAATAGGATATTGTAAGGTTTGTTTTGGTTCAGAGAAAGCCTCGAGTTGGAAGACAGGGTGTTTGAAGCTGGATCCAAACTAAATCATCTGATTTTAAAACAAGCTTAGCATTTAAAGTAAAGATTTATTTTGGGAAAATACTAATGATCATCTATAATTATTTGAAAATGAGCTTTAGACAGCTGTTAATAATGCTGTATTCAGTTTCCCAGCCATGGCTCATCATAAATCCACTTTGTGTCTACTTCACCACCTTCTTTTATATAACATGAAATTTTTCCAGTACTTTTAGAAATGTAAATCTACACAAACTGCTCTAGAGTACCTTGAGTTCTCCTTTATCCATTTTCAAGTCAGGGACTATTTACCTGTTCACTTTATAGTAGTCTTATTGAACCTTATACATCTTCCATGAATTCTCCAAGATAATCCCTAATAGCTATGAAACTGCCTCAGCCAGTTTTTTCAAACACCCAAAGGGGAAATTTTATCAGACTCTTGGGTAAACATTAACTACTCTCTAGCCTGTTCTTTCCATATTCTTGCTTTCATCACTGACGTTATTTGTTTTAACATACCATAAGGGAAGGCTGCCTTTTCTACCAGATCTGCATCTGACTTCTCAACCATGCAGAAAAACAGGAGGTACTCTTCTGCTGAATTACAATGTGTATTTTGTTTCTTCCGTATCTTCTGTAAGCTGATAATTTATTTGATACTTGATTACACAGATGGAGGATAGATCTGTTATACAGACACATTAACACAACCACAGCCTCTGCTGGGCTTCCTAATCTCCCATGTCATTTATTCCACTCTCCAAAGTGCTCCAGAACAGCTGGAAATTTGTAACGAAGCTTCAAAGCATCTTAATATCAAATGCAATAATAGAGAACTACAATTGACAGACCAGTGCACCTGTTAGCAAGAAACTTACTATTCACTACCTTTTAGCTCTAGAATTTCAACTATAACGCTCTGAAGACATCTCAAAACTGTGCAGAAATATTTCCTCCTTTGTCACACTATAAACTAAGAAATAATTTGTTTTTTAATCTTATTTACAGGGCGTCCAAACTATCACCATTATCAATTGACAAGCATGTGGCAAACATGAAGTCAAAGGAAAAACAGAAAAACAACTCACCATAAGCTTGGGACAAACAAGCATTGCCACACTTAAGGGAGCTGACTATAATCAGCAAAACAAAAGAAAACAGCGGAGCTCTAATGGACTAATCAACAGATGGAGAAGAGGTTTTATGCACAGAAAACTAAGCAGCTAAAAAAAAATCAAGGAGAATCTGGATGTTGGCAAGGAGATGAAGGGGTAGCAGTGATGAAAACAAAATACAAACATTAAATATTATTGTAAAGCATGTTTTATAGCCAAGTTGCTTTTTGTCTTGCACTCGTGTACTCTATTTTGGTACCTCTTTTTATTTACAAAGAGCCACAAGCTTCATCAGCCTTACTTCCACAAACTGGAGGATTACTTTATTTTTCAAAAGCAACTAGTTCTCAAGAATCTCCAGACACAATACCTCCCATATTTAGCAGTGCTGTAAGTGTCCTGCCAGTGAAAATCTCCTTTGATTTCTCCAGTAAGATCTCAGTATTAGCATTGCAGTTGCCAAGAATCCTGAGTATCTACCATGAGAAACTGCCTTGCAATGTGCTAAGTAAGAAAGTGAAAGAAATAAACATCTCACATAATCAAAACATTATATACTTTCTACGAAGCTGGCATACAGAATGTGTCACTTAAAGGAAGCAATATTGTTAAATAAAAGATATTCAGAAAATGAGCTCAAGCACTAGGTCCAATCTATACCATTTAACTCCTAATCCTATCCTTGACTCTTTTGGACTCCTCCATCTAGCTCTCCACAATACAAATCTACTATAGGAAGGATTAATCCCAGCCAGTGCAAAAGTGAGCTATTCATGTTGACTGGTCTCAGCAAATGTTTCATCATCCTTACAAGACATCTGAAGCATTCTACTACTGAACTTTCTTAAGCTTTCTTAAGCTTTCCTTGCTTTACTTACTGCCTTTGCAGATACCTCCCTCTGATGCCTAAGTAGCCAACAGCTACATCCCCTCTATCGTTCAAACATCCAACTTACTTTCAACCACTGAACAGTGCCAGTAGACAGCAAATATCATTATAACCCAAAATACCAATCTGTTCTCTTAATAAATAAAAAGTCTGCTTACAAACAATAGCTCTTCAAGCTTTAATAATTGAATTGTTCACATCATCTGCAATAATACTGATCAATATTCCACAAGGACTTGGCAGTTGAGAGGGAGATAATGCACCTGTATAAAATGAAACCTTGCACACACATACGTATCATACAAATATGTATACACTCTCCTAGCATGATGCAAAGTATTTTGTAAGAACTATCAAGCTTTATGAAATATATATGCACACAGACTGTACAGTTATGCCATATACCTCCTTCATAAAAAAACCCAAATTTTACCTGTAATTACAAAAGGAAAGAGAAAAAGCCAAGAATGTATGTTTCTGAAGAAATAAATACACCATTTAAATTCTTCCACTGTAACTTTGCAATAAACTCTACATGACTCTTCAGAGAGAGTGTCCTTTCCAACAAAATTCTGTAGCCACTGGCTAGTACTCCTGGGTTTCTGAGTAACTCTCACCATGTTTGCTCTGCACATACTGCTACATTTTCAGTTCCGCCCATAAGCCCTTTACTTCTATTGACAGTCTAGAGATCCAATACATGTTTCCAGTACTGCAATGACCACATCTTGCAGCCATAGCTCTGCTGCAAGAAATGATTGTTCAGCACTCCACATACTTGTTTCATGTGACACCTCTTGTCAGAAGACAGACACATATGCCTCAAATGGACATCCTTCCTACTTACGGTCTATTTTCCTAAGAATTGCCCTGAAGGCACCTGTAGATTATCTACTCTTATTGAACAGTAGTAGTACTGCTGGTAGTTTTTACCAATGGGATACCGGGTATTTTTTTAAGGAATTCAGCTGTGAAAATCACTGGAGAGGGAAACTGCTCCAACTTGACAGGCAGATCCCAAAACAACATTACACAGCACAATTGAGTTTTTCCTCAGCTATAATTAAGGCTTGACAATTTTTGCTGTTTACAATGACATTATGACTCTCAGATGACTTTAAATGTTTAAAATATTAATAGCAGCTTCATTTGGTAAGCCTAAGATGTAATGCTTGAGGAATTTCACCAGTTTTTTAATAAAGTGGCAATAGCTCAACCCTCATTCTAACAGTCTGCCCTCCAAATCACCTCCAGTCACTGTATCATCTTTGAATTATTAAATAAACATTCTGATGTTAACTTTTATCCCCTCCCCAATATAAAACATAAATTAGCATCTAAATATCATATCTAGAAATGGAAAAAACATCAAAATCCTACCACCTAAACCCTCTAAACCAGGGTAAGGAATATCAGCTGCAAGCCAATTAAGACAGGCTTAAAGGAAAACAGAGGCAGATGAGTAGGATGGGCTAAATTAGGCTTGTAAGGTGTCTGAAGAGAAGAGGTTAAGAAAAACTGAAAACTAAAGGAGACAGATGGATTTGAGAGAACACTGGGTGGGGAGGAATAAAGAGCTAACCGGATGCTACAGACAGTTAAGACATCAAAGATAGATCTGGAAGACTGAGGTAAGACCAATAGTCACATTACTACAGTCTGGAACTCCTCCCCACACACTGATTCAGAAAAAGTAAAAGGCCACTTGACTGTCTGTTACTTGGGACTTTGATGTGCTATCTGTGAGCTGGAATTGCACATTTTTTTGCACTGGACTTCTCAGTTTATAACCCAGAGCTATTTTTCAAGCTTACGACATCTATCTGTATTGTTACTATTATTACAAACTTTTTAAACAATCAACATTTTTTCTTCTTCAAAACTAAAATTTTGGAGGCTTAACAAAGACAGGGGTTATTCGGATTCCTGGAACATCCTTTCTAAACCTCTCCAGTATGGTCTGAAATCTAAATACTGCGTGTACTACAAATGAAATTAAAACCAACTACAAAAGTAAAATACATTTAACTTTCATTTAACCATAACAGAGCTGCAAAAGTGCAAAACAGTGTTTGTCAATCTCCCTTTTATAAGTTCAAATGCTTTTTAAACAGTATAAAAATATCTTGTATAAACAAAGAGAACATGCAAGAATGTATTTCTACAACATACTCTCTACACAAAGAAAATGACCTCAATATAAACACTAAAAGTTATAGGTTTGCCTCTGTAATTATCTGATGTTTCATTTATTAGCTGCAACATTATCTAAGAACTTAGATCTGTAAATCACATACAGAAAGGAAATATTCTACCTCAAGGTTTTTCATATAAAATAAATGTATTTCTCTCACCCTTAACAGAAAGGTTTTCAATCACTGCAAAAATGACAATATCAGCACCTTTTGGCCACCTTCCCATCTAAATGCAACCACCAAAGCCAAATAAAATGCATACAAAGCAATCTTAAAATTCTGCTGATATGATTCTATCAAAGGCTCAACTTGGAGAGGTAAGATACCTCATGAAGTTTAGGAAGAACTGTATTTATTGAGAGAAAGCACTTTAGCAGTGGTTAATGACAGTACAGCATCCTTACATAGAGCGATTACTATCACAAGTAAACCAAATAAATCCTGCTTTGTCTTCACTGAACAACACAAGACAATCACCTAGTGCACGCAACTGAAATAAAGCTTACTAGTTTGCAATTGTCAATGGCAAACACTACAACTTATATTCTAGAAATAAAATGGGATAAAGAATTGATTGAAGAAAAAAGGAATAGAGATCTGACTAGTCTGAGAACACCCAAGCATAACAAAAACATACGAGTATATTTGTTAGAAAGAAATAATATTTTGGCCAATGGGAGAAAGGCAAAAGCAGATAAGAGGCGAGTTGTTAGGAAGAACACAGATAGTTCATGGTAAAATAATCAAAACAAGCGACAAGAGGTTATAATAATAAAAATAGGAGAATAAGGTCTTTAAGAACAAGCTGATCTCAATGAAATGAGAGTGACTGACTGCAGATCTGTATAAAGACGATCCTTGGATTAAAGGCTCAGCAATAGTAAAGGGTGGTGTTATCAACTGCAGCAAGGACACCGGAGAAGGGAAATGAAGAGTTCAGGGTTTGACCCTGTTAAGGTTAACACTCTTAGCTCAACATTTTTACAGACTGATGGAAGGCAGGACCAAAATGGTCTAAGTACTATGGCACTGTAGCACAAGTTAGAGAAGAGGCTTTCAGTTACTTTCATTTGCAAAACAAACAAATAAAAAAATAGTAAGAGTAATCCAAGCCTCTACTGAAAATAAAAAACTACTAACAACAAGCTTATTCTTCTTGACTTTTTCTTACTTTCCTTTGTTGAACCGCTAAAATTCTCACCCCCTCCCCCCGAGTACATAAACCACAGTTCAAAAATCATTACCTTAGACAATTATGTTTGGGAACATGAGTCAAGGATTCTGTGCACCTCTCCTGGCTTTGCAAGGAATTAAGTTGCCTTAAGAAAGTCCCAGACAGAAAAAATTTCTTCCCAGCTTTAAAATAGACACATATTGCACTTTGCATCCAAAAGGGAACTGAAAAAAATAATTTTAACTCAATATAATAATTTTTAAAACTTTTTAAATCTAAACAACAGCTGAACCACAGTATTTTCTATTAAAGAGCTAAATGCATTCAATAATTTTCTAAGTTCAAACAAGTTAAAATCACGTAATGGGACTTAGGGTAAAACCAAAACAAGGAAAAGAGCAGGCAGGCATATAAAGCTCAATCATGCAATTTTTGGTATCATAAATGCAAGAAAACAATCCAAAAAACTTCTGCCTAATCTTTTATGTAACAAAGAAGACGCAAGAATATAGATATGAGATAGTCTCCATGTGCATATAAAGCCACATGTAACAAAGCCTATTTGTAAATCCTAATCTGGTCTTCCTTGCACCTGATTCAAACAAGAGGGCCAGCTGCCTCTAGTAAGCACCAAGAGCATTGAATTCACCACAAAGCATAGCAGCCACAACAACTTTCACTAAGACATCTCAGAAAGAGGCTGTGACACCAATTCTAACACACCTGTCCAGCAGCTTAAAGTATTTGCCATGAAAATAGTACAGGAAGGTAATGAATCTTGGTCTGAGGAGACCTAAACCTAGATTTCTACTTTATAGAAAGTCAGCTCATTAATTTTAGAAAGGGTCTTCTCTCCACCTTCTCTTGAACTCAAGCATCTATATGGGTAGAAGTCCTAGGCTGGGGCAGGGGGGAAGAATGGCACTAATCTAAGCACAGAGCATCAAAGTTATCTAGGGACACAGAAGCTGCATTATGGCTTCTCTTTTCTAAGCTGCACAACAGGTACAGATCTAGAGTCAATAAATTAATAACAAAAGAAATCAGAAAAGGAAAACTCGACAGTTTTCTTAGCCTAAAGTATTTACAGTTATACCACATGCAAAGAAAGAAGCATCTTTCAGTTATGACAACAGTACGAATTGTGTGATTAAGTCCATCAACACATTCACCTGTCTACAGCAATGTAGTGAGCCACATGATATCTAGTATGAAATATGTGATACTAAGAAAAGAACTGAAGCGTATTATACATAAACATGCATAAATCATATACGTTAATGGAGCCACTTATAGCACAGTTAGCCCATCCTCCTGTTGTGACAATTTCTAGTATGGTCCTATGGAATGGAGGAATGGTAGGCATTAGACGCCCGTAAAAGATTACTTAGCAAAAGGATACTTAAAATATAAAAGCTTTATTAAAATGAAACATTACTATGCCAACCAGCACCTCAGTCTGAAGCACTGCTTATGGCAAGTTGGTAGGAAAAAGGCAGAAATACAATCAAGTATTTGAGAGATGATGCAAGGGATCGAGTGCCTAAAGTTAACACAGGAAATGGAACACAGTTTGCAGAAAGTGCTTCAGTATGAAAGACTACATTACTGATATGTCATAGGTGTTCTTTATAAAGACAAATACTCTATTGTTGTAAATATTGTTGTAAAGTTGCAAATTTGGTAAAACATATTTGGAGTCATATGCCAAGAAAAGAATTTACTAAATAAGTATCTTGAAAATATTATGAAAAAAAGAAAAAAAGATGGTTAACATACTAGAAGCTCAAATTCAGTGTCAAGGTTTTAGGAAGCAGAAAATCCATTTATGACATCCATTACAGCTAGCAGTGGGGGATGGTTAACTTCTTAAAGTGCTCCAGCAACATTTGACTACAGTGTAACTTTAACTGCCTGTATTTGCCACCTAACAGACCATCACCAAGCCAGGGCAGTTAGTGTAACTGAAACTGAAATGTTAACTGGCATTTCCTCTGTTAAAAATAATAAGTGGGGGTTTTTTTGTTTTTTGGTTTTTGTTTGTTTGTTTGTTTTTTAAAGAAAAGAGAGACTCTGGAACACGTACACAGATCGTCTCAAATCAGGAGGTGGAAGAATCTCCCAGGATCATGTAGCTTAGAAAGTCTGAAGAATACTGAGAATAGAATATCAGACTTCACATTAAAACTGCGAACAGAACTCATATACCTGAAAAAAAATTTAGGTAAACTTCAATTTCAATTAAGCCAAATAACTCCGGCTATTCCTTGAATTGCCAGCAGTGGCCCATCTTGAAATAAATTAGAAAAATCAGTCACAGGTTAAAATATTAAGGAAACAGTAAATCACAACTGTTCTAACTCTAATATGAGAGTTCCCCTCCCTCTGTCCCACTTAGAAGTTGTGTGGTCTTTTTTTTTTTAATGTTTGCATATGAAAATTCCAAGTTCTTGTGAATTTCAGCAGAATAGTCAGGCAACATGTATTTGTTTAAAGTGAAAAAGAGGAAATTTCATTATCTACAGAGAAAACAAAATTCGTGTAAAGTGAGCTCACACAGAGATAATTTAATGCTAACACTTGAGCCAGATGTGTTGCCACAGCCAAAAACTTTGACATTGTACAGATACTAATGCCTACAATCACAGTCACAAAAATATCCCCGTCTGTAATCCCAAACCTGTCATTTATAAAGGACAATCCATCTAAAAGTTTAAGACACATTAAATGCAGTACTTCAGAGCATGCTGAGCCAGCAAGATCCTTAAAGGTGGCAATGATATCAAAAGATTGACAAACATTAAGAATTAATCTAGCAACAAAGGAAAATGACATAAGTGCATACCTATGCTTGAAAAGTATCTACACAAATGCCAAAGCTGAAACTCAAGAGCCAGTAATGGGAGTAGAGAAAGATGCGACAATCCAGCACCATCATTATTTATTGTGCTAGAAAGACAGTTCCAGAGGCAATTACCACATGAACACTAAAAAAGGTTTAACCAACAGTAATCAAGATATTATAGCGAAAAGGGCAGGGTACCAATACAAATTATTCAGTAACAAACTGACATGTTCTACACCCAATCGTTTTCCTTCTCCACAAGTAAACATTCAGAACGTCACTAATTAACAGTTTGAACACAGTAGCTGCTGGTACTTGACCTACAACCACACTCTTAGCTAAAAAGACCAGTTTGACAGCTCTTTTGGAGCTTCTGTTCAATTCCAGCCATAGCTTACAGTTGAACTTCTGACTGAAAGGCACTGATTTTTTCCCAAACTGCACCCTATCCTTCTAAATAAGAAACAGAAGAATGCATGACTACACAATGCATGATGATAAAAGGCACTTTTATCATCATTAGACTTCTAATGAGATTTCCATCTCTGTATTTGTGAAAAGGAGATTCATTTCCAGCAACCCACAGAACCTGAATACTCTCCTCATGGATTCTATGTTTTGTAATTCCTCAAATTACATATATCCTAAGCCTCTCAAAGCAATTTCATGATGAGAATTCAGTTTGTCCTTTTAAACACATTTAGAAATTTTAGCGTATTTGCCAGTGTTTTCCTTCCTGAATTTTCTTAACACCTTGATTTATAAAAATTTTGCAATAAGGCAGTTTACTTGCTTCTTTTCAGCTTTCATGATAATTGTGTTCGCCATGCTAACACTGCATGAATACAAACCCTGCTGGACTTGGACTAAGTGTCTACTACAGTGTCTTAAATTAACCACTTCGAAAAAACTGATAACTAACTAAAATGCATGGGTTTACTTGTTATTTAATCCCTATTAACCCACAGCACAATAAACAATTAAAACACTATTATATTCCAATTAAAAAGCCTGCAGAGGACAGCAACTCATCACCTTTTCTGAAGCATGGGTTAGCTTAATGCAAGACTCAACAGCACATCAGTTGTCCAATAAAATATAGTTTTAAGTTTACATATGGACTATGCTTCAACTTTTTGTAAAACAATGTTTAGAAAACATTGGAATTTGAAAAAAACAGCAGTGAACCTTATTTTAGAAAAATAAAAAGAGAGATGATGCAATACACTTCGTAAGAAACATCAATATCTCTTTATTTTATTAGTGTTCACATATAATCTTCAGTTTTTCAAACAAAAAGCTTCCAAACTTTCTGGAATTATAATTTCATTTAAAAAAAATCCAAATCTCAAACCAAAAACAGCTAACACCTTTGTAAAGGCTTTAGATCTTAAGAAATTAAGGCTTTCTGGTATAACAACAACCAAATTTTGCATATCTACATATACTAAACATGGTTTCTACAAATTTTTTATTAACTTGGCAGTGCAAAAGTACTTCAGTAGCCCTTCTCCAATAAAATTCTGAAAAAATAAACATTAAAAACATTCCAGGGCCAAATCAGCATTGCACTTTTTAGCAAAGGGAAGATTTAGGGTCAACTCTGAAATGCATAAACATTAAATTAGTGATCAGTTTGCTCCAAAGGATGCATAATTTACCACTAAGAGTGCAGATGAGCTGGCCTACCTCCAAAAATTTCTTTTATCTTCAAGTACAAAGAATCTAGCTGCTTCTTCGTCAGCCAAAATGGCTGGAAAAAACAAGTAGAAGGTCAACAGCAGAAATCCTACATTCCAGGCATCACTGGAATTTTCCCTGATCTCAAGGCAAGCCAACTTCGGATTTGTTTTTTCCCAGCATACAGATAGAAGCTTTTCTTCTGTGAAGAACTTATTTAAAAGAGGCAACTCTAATAAAGAAGAGATGGGCAAAACAGGTAACCCAGTAAAATCATTTGTATTTTTAAATTACTATTTTTAAAATAATTGATAGCATGTTTCCAGTGAAGCCCATATGAAGAATAAATCAAGAATGTGAAGACCACAGCAGGATGACATTACCTCTAATAATGAGCATAAGAAATATCAGAATTTTGGCAGAGAGAGAGAGAGAGAGAGAGAGAGAGAGAGAGAGAGAGAGAGAGAGAGAGAGAGAGAGAGAGAGAGAGAGAGAGAGAGAGAGAGAGAGAGAGAGAGAGAGAGAGAGAGAGAGAGAGAGAGAGAGAGAGAGAGAGAGAGAGAGAGAGAGAGAGAGAGAGAGAGAGAGAGAGAGAGAGATGCCCTCTCAAAGTAATGAGAAGCTTCAACATTAAAAATACATGCTTTTCTGTCTTTGGTTAGCTTCAATAAATACTGCTGTACCTCTGACATCTAATATTACTACAGAAACCAAGGCACAATCCCCACAAGTAATTTAAAGTGCATGGAACCAAAGAAGAACCTATTTAGAAATAATTCTGCATAATAACTTTTACAGTTGTTGAGCTGGTTTTCTTCAGGGGAAAAAAAAAAATCATCATCATCTTCTTGGTTAAGTCCATTTGATAAGCTGTTTAAACAGATGGGAAAACACTCAGACACAAGTATGAAATTTTTATGATTTTAGAATATCCTGTCATTGTAAAAATCAAAAATTCAATTTAGTCAAAATTATGTAATTAAAATTTTCATTACCATACAGGCCACAAAGCCATGACAAATTTATGCATGTATCCATATGGAGATATATATATATATATATATATGGATATATAGATAGATAGATAGATAGATATAGATATATGGATATATATATTAAAAAAACTCTCAAAGAACACACTAAGCCTAACTGATGATTCTGTAGTACATACAGTTGGAAGAAGAGAAAAGGGACCAACAGTTTAGGAAAAATCCTGAGATGCACAAGAGAGAATAGCAGCAAATCAGTTGGATAGCAGTGTTTGCTAGAATTGTGTTTAAAGTTATACAGCAGAAATACTATTCACCTGAAGCCATTAAAATACAAAAATCATAAGTACTCTTAAACTATCTTACTTTGCAAATACAAAGTTTCAGGTGAAAACAGCTAACAGTTAACGTTACTTTCAGTAACACAAAGCACAATTCCAGTTTCATCCACTCAACACCAAGCATAGGAGAAAAACAGTACTCCAATAACATGAAGTTTTACTTGCCCTCTAAACAGTCTCATACTTCCCACTAGTGTTTTACAGACTTTTACAGCTACACTAGCTATTATGCAACTACTAGTCATTTTCATTTATTTCAGTAGCCATAAAACAAGAGATTACAAATTAAGTATACTCAAATTAGATCTTTCAAACCAATCTTGACTTGACATGTAAGTTTTCCATGGTTAATAGTACTATATTCTTGAAGTTCTCATCTGACCAAAGATGGTTATATATTACAAGATAAGATACTGTTTTCTGCTTTTCTTTCATAAACGTATTAAGCTGGCACTAGCGACAAAAGAAGCAGCTTCTCTCATCCTGCTTGTCTGTACATAACTTCCTGGGCAACTCTTCCCCTCATGCTCTCACAAGCACTGGTAAAAATGCAAGGTGAGCCAGATGGGGGAATTAATCTGGATTAAAACAAACCATTTTTGATGAGTTAATTTTAACCCAGAGCAGGTCTTTAATCTGGTACAGCAAGAGGCTATATACATAATTACATCAGCATGGCAGGGGAAACAAGCATAGAAAGGGAACTGTTTCTTTTGGAGACAAAAGTGTTCATGACACCATGGCCTGTACCACATAAGGAATGCAAAGCACTGTTAGTTCTGCTTCAAAGCCAATGACTGCATCCCATTCAACACGTGATATTCATTACTTTCAAACAAACACCCTGCAAATGTGAAGTTAATCTTACATGTAGCCCTAAATAATCTCTACAGTGTTTCATTCTCCTTGTCTATGCATAAGTATTTTGATACTGCTTTCTAGTTCTTCATAAAAATAAAGGTCAGGTTTGTAATAAAGTGCTCACTGAAGCATCTGTCACACCACTGTAAGGGTGGAATGTTACTTAGTGCACTTGAAGCAAAAATTCTGTGTCAACATACCACAAGCAGGTTACACTATCACTCTTCACGAGTTTTCTCTGAACACATGAGAAATTTTTTAGTTAGTTTTTAAGCTACTTCAAGGCATTTTTCTCATCACAAACACCGTTAACGAGAGCTTTAGAGGCTTCAATTTTCCAAATGGATAAAAATCAAATCAAGACATGTTATAACAATATCAGATAGATTAATTCAAGATTAAGACAGTATAGGTTATCTACTGTGACAACTAGATGCAGTCACAAATTATCTTAAAGTATCTCTAAAGAGAAAGTACGTTTGGAATTTTTACTGGCATTTTTGACCACTTCTGTTTAAGACTGTCAGGTAGCTGAAATCTCTAAAACCTTAGTGGATTGTTTTGACACAGGTATGGAAAAAGAGTGGAGATCATAAGCAGTACTTTGGCTGTGATGAGTATGATACAATAGATACGGAGGTCAGGATCAAGAGATACTGGACAACTAGTTGATTATTAAATATTACTCCTCTTAAAAGTTCTATAGTCCAGACTGGCTGTATTCACCAATATAAACTAGTTGTCCCTCACTCACTGTAATCTGTTTTCCCTCTGTAGAGGATTCTGACTTCTTTGATCTGCTCTAAGAGGACACAATGTAGCCAAGACATGATCAAATCTAGCCTTCAAAAATACAGATATATAGTAATTTTGAATTTCATGGTTTCTTTTAATTGACATTCTCGTAATAGTGTTTCAGTAAGAAAGAGATACAAGAAGAATGCAATCTGTGCTGCCTTGGAGTTAAAAGTAAATGTTTTAAGAATGTCAACTAAAAGAAACATCAAGATTCACACACACTCAAAGCTACTATTTTCTAAAACAGTAAGTATAAAAGACATAAGTTAAATTATCCTGAAAACCAAAAGGCACTGAGCACACAACAAATTCAAAACTAAAACTTAAAAAAAGATACAGACAAGTAAAGTTTAGGTAAATGTCCAAACACCTTGGAACAACCACATCGTTGATTAAAGCTTAAGTTTCCTTTCATTTAGTGTTTGCATTACCAGGATTAAATGATATAGGACTCAAAGTAGGAAAAGAGCATGTAAAAGAAAAAGCATGAGCAGTGAGCTAAGGATTAATGAGAGTACAGAAACTCTTACAGGTACCGAATCAAAGAAATTAGTTTCCCTATCACATACTCTGAACAGGATCAGGTAATTGCAAAGATGCCAAATGTCAGTGTTTTAAGAGTCCACATTTCTTGCCCTTGCGAAAAGCAAAATGGGAAAGTTACTTTCTTCTTCTGGTTTCTTGCATTTTACTCCCGCATGCACCCTTTTTGTGGAGGAAATAACCCGTTCAAGTCACACTGGAGAGAAAAAAAAAAGAAAAAGCAAAAAAGAAAAAAAACCCAAAACCCTACAGACACCTAGTGCTTTACAACCATTTGCAAACTTCAAACAAGGATGACTTAATAGTCCTACTGCGACTACGCCACCCACATCACAGCTTAATACCAGTAAAGGATGCAAATACAGGAACGTGCTCTTTTCGTGTCATCCACACCCTCAGCAGCCTCCGGAGCAAAACAATAGGGCGCACTGGAGCACCTCACACGGGAGAGACGGGCCCACGGGGGCTCGAGGTAGCACCACCCTTGCCCCCCACACACAAAGCCGCCGCCGCGACAGGGCTCCTGCTGCGAGCCCCTCACCCCGCCCTCAGCGCCGCCTTTCACCCCGTCACGCAGCGTCCGCCAAGCCCGCGGCCCCGCGGCCCCCTCCCGCGCCGACCACCCGGGCCCGGGAGCGCCGCCCCGGGCGGGGCGCTGCCCGCGCCGAGGGGTAACGGCCGCCGCCTCGGGCCGCCCGGGCAGGGGGAGGGGCGGCTCGCGCCGGGCGCCACCGCCCCGCCCGCCAGCACGTGCCGCGAGCCCTTTATCGCCTCCGCCCGCCGCGCCGCCGCCGTCGCCCTGCGGCAGCCTCCTCCCCTCCGGCGGCACCGCGGCTGCCGGACGGCGAGGCAAAAGCCTCCCGCTACGGCCTCCTCGCCGGGGCGGCGCTGGGAGAGCCAGCGTGTCACGGCCGGTGCGCGGCCAGGCTTGGGGGAGGGCAGCGAGGCGCCGCTGGTGGAAAGCGCCCGCAGGGGCGGGTGGGGGCAGGTCCTGCTCAGGCCTGGGGATGAAGGAGCGTGAAGACTGGCAGCTGCCTGTGAGGTGCCTAGGTGCATCATCTGCCTGGGGTGCTGGGAAGGGGAGGGGGACACCCTTCTGCCCTGCCCACCCGTGGAATAGGCTACCAGCAGCTAGGACACGGTCTCCCTCCAGACAGAGGGCAGCCCGCGGTGCAGGCTGGAGGATAGCTAGGCTGCCTACACAGTGGCAGGGGAAGAGATCGCCACGAGGAATAAGGCGAGACAGCCAGAGGCTGACATAAGGCAAAACAGCAAGACCGCTTACTTGGATGACCCACTAGCAGGACATGCAGCGGCTGTGCAAAGGAGGCAGCAAAACGTCTCAATGGAAAACACAAGATTTAGACTTGGCATGCCAGACCCTGACACAAGTGAGACTCAAGGCCTGTCCAAAGGGCTAGCTGTTTATCCAGATTTCAACATGGAAACTATGAGGAAATGAATTATCACCCTAGGTGGCCGCAAAAGGATGGGAGGAGCGGAGTTTACACGGTTATCCTTCGTGAAAAGGGCGTGATCTAGCCCCAAGTCTCCACGGTGGGGGAGGGGAAGCAAGCACAGGTAACTGCCTCGCTGGCCTCGGGGGGGTGGCAGCGCCATCTGCACAGCGCCGCCAGCCAAACTAGTGGCAGGGCCTCGGTGGCAGAGAGAGGATGGTCCTCGGGCAGCAGCGGGGTTACATCACCACCCCCTTCCCCCCTCCAGGCCACGTTATCCCCACCAGGGGCCACATGGCGCGGACAGCGGGGGCAAGGGCGGTGCGTGACGGCGGGACAGGGAAGGGCAGCGGACGGGAGGGGCAGCGGGACGGAAGCGCCTCTCAGTCCGCGGTGGGAGCGGCCGCGGCAGCATCTGCCTCGCCCGGGAGGGAGATGGGCGCACGTTACCTTCCCGGGTGACTCCCCAGCTCCCTGTCGCTCAGCGCCGCCGTGTAAATCTTCCGGTATCTGTCGGCCAGGGCCTTCCCCGAAAGCAGCAGCTGGTAGCGGCCCCGGCAGCCCAGCGACGGCGGCGCCAGGGCTCCGGGCAGGGCTCCAAGCCCGCCGGCACAGCCCTCTTCGGGCCCCATGGGCCCCGCCGCACCGGAGCCGCTGGAAAAGAAGAAGAAGCCGCCCTCGGCCCCGGTGCAGGCGGCGACGGCGGCTCCCGCAGAGGCAGCGGCAGCGGCGCCTGCAGCGCTCATCCCCCTCCCCGCCCGCCCCCTGGTGGCTGCGCTGCCTCCCGGCGAGACAACGGACGCAGGCGGCTCCCGCTGCCTTCACCGCCGGGGCCCAGCCATGGAGAGGCCGCAAAAGCCGCCGCCACCGCCCTCGAGGCTGCGCATCCACCCGGGCCGGGGGCGCGGGAACACCCCTCCTCCGCCCTCAGCGGCGGCTCGGGGCCCCGGCTGCCCGCCCGCCCGCCCGCCCTGGCCGCAGAGCCGGCCGCGGTTCCCTCCCGCCGGCGGGCGCGCCGAGCACCGGGCCGGACCGCGCGTCTGCGGGCTGGGGGGGCGGGGGTACAGGGGGGGAGGGCGGCCCAGCCGCTCGCTTCCTCCTCCCGCTGCAGGGGGCGGAGGCCAGCGGCTGCCGCTTCCCCTTCGGAGTTTCTGCTCAGCGCCGCCGCCCTCTCTGCACAGCCAGCGCCGCCGCCGCCGCGGCCCCGCCTCCCGCCGTGTGCCAGGCGGGGCGGCGGGCGCATGCGCCGCGCGGCCCCGCCTCCCGCGCGGCCCCCGGGAAATCTGGGACCGGCCGGGCGCTGGCACCTGCTGCGCCGGCCGGGCGGCCGCGAGCGCGCGCCCTCTCCAGCTTCCCCCCCGCGCGGCGGCCGTTAGCCCGCCTGCCGTTAGTGCGGGGGAGGGGGTGGCGCCTGCCCCCCGGTCGCGGCAGCCCCCTGGGGTTAGGGAGCCCCTGTGCTTCTCTTGAGGCTGTGGTGCCCCACGTTACTAGAGAAGAAGCCCACGGTTACCTCAGCTCGGGGGTCATTTCACAGCCTGGAGGGCCTAGCACCTCCTCGCGGCCGGCCTTCGCCCCCTCAGTGTTGAAGGAAGTCTTGCTTTATTTGGGTGTCCTGTGATATTCGGGCAAGACGCACAAACTCCCAGTTTCGGCAGCGATGGCCCTCGCGGCCTGGCCAAATTGCCACAAGGCCCCACGCCAGGGCTGGTGGCTGTGCTGCTCAGGTGTGTGGCCGGAAGAAAGCTGGTGTGACTAACTGCAGCAGCAGAGCCTGGCTTTTCCAGCACTATGTGACCGGTTTCTGTGCTCTGCTGCTAGCTGTCCAGGAGCTCTTCAAGAAACAATACTCTTTTTCTTTCTTGTATAACACAATAACAAAAGTTTACTAAATTCAATTGCCACATTAGGCCTCAGTTTCCTTAAACTGTCTTCACTGGCTCCAGGATACCTTACATATGTTTAGAGGGTAAGGGAGGCATCACAGTAAGCAATCTTACACTGTATCTTCCTGTATTATCTTCTTTCTTCTAGACTACCTTTTTGCCTTCTCTTCATCTTACGTTTTATTCTCATCTGTTTTAATCTTAGCCCTGCAACTTTGTCCCTACCCCCTCATTGCTGCCAGAAGCTATTGATCACAGCTTCTACTGCAGTACTGAGCTGAAAACTTCAGCTGTACAGATGACAGGACACTTTTAAAAACAATATTTTCGTTTTGTACATTTTTTTGTCTGCATGCCAAATGCAGGTTGGATTGCAGTCTGCAGAAAACTACCACCCAAATAAGATGCACGCTATCATATTTTCTCTTTTCAAAAGAGGGCCTTAAAAGCCTGGAAAGCTGCTGTTGCTGAATACAGAGAAATATTTTTTCCAACACTTTCTTCCTGCGTAATGGCAAATACAGGTGAATTATGTAAGTGTCATTTCTTAAGCTTGCATATAGCCCACCAATGGTTACGCATTCCTGCCGAATTTCAAGTACTCTTTACAGAGAGCTGGGAATGTCAAAGATAAATAAATTCATACAAGTTCTCTCAAAGGTAGCTGTCCAGGTAACAGAAAGACAGCCAGATTAGTGCCATAACTGAAGAAAAAGCTACTCTCTGAATGCAGTTAGAGGCACCAGAGTCCATCCAAAGAGACGTATTTAAAATACTAACTGTGTAAAAAGTCTTAACTCGTAATTCTTATAGTGTAGTGTACACAAAAAAGAAAAAAAAGAAAAGGATAATCTGGCAGTGAGACTAGGACCCACAGGAAACCAAGCAACATGTCATTTGGTGCTAACCACCAACAAATTGTATTCCCTCTGGGAATCAGAGTAATAAGTCTTTCTAGCACCTCTTTTAGCAAATGACTAAAATCATTCCTATAGGCAAGAACTAGGAAAAAACTTTCAGCTCATTTTTGGGTCTTCTTGTACCTGCTGCCTCTCTTACATCCAAATAGTAATTCATCCCTCACCAAATGCATACTGGCTGACAGATGGACTATCTTCCGCTTGTAGCAGTGTCCTCTCAGAATGCTTCTTCTGCACGCATGCTGTTGTTGTAGCTGTCTTAATGTGTGCACCATGAAAGCAAAGTGCTGGAAAGCTTTTATGAAGTGATGCAATTTATTACAATTCTTGCATATTGCTCCAAACTCCCAAAGTTGTCTGGACTTATGTTGTACAGAACTGCACACAGTGTGGCAAACATTATTCTTTGAAAGCTGCAACTACTATTACACATGTGTTTTTAATCTCAACTCTTCTTCCTTGTTGGGGAGGATCTTGTTAAGTATCCACAGGATCAGAGTATAGTTCTCCTATAAGTTTCAGCCTATGATACGCAATAATGTTTGATGAAACAGCTGGGATTTGCCAAGCAAGAATAACTCTGGATCATCCATCATCCATCATCCATACATCCAACTCCAAGCTCTTTTTCCTTCACTTGAAATACAAAATGGTTGACAACTAGTGAGGGTGTTACGGAACCCAGCAATATTTTCACTTTTTTGTTCTTCCAGTGAGGATCACACTTCTTCCAATGAGGAACACACTTTTCCCTTTGTTTCCCCCCCTTCCTCTTTTTTTAAACATTAGGTGCAGTACTCACATTTCACATTCTTTCTGCAAGACTGATTTGGGTAATACTAGATTCATGCAATATAAAAACACTCACCAGGACACATTTCATCTGGATCAGCCTCATCACAGATCTAGTGTTGCCAATACTACTGCAATTGGGATAGAATGATTACAGGTTCATATTTGTTTAAAACAAGTAGTAGGGTAGTTCTGGAGAATTGGTTTGCATCAGATTAGCCCTTTGCTTTATGTAGCTGCAGGGTTTTTGATCTAGCAGTAGATGCCTGAAAGATGAATTTATTGTACCCTCAAAACATGACCTCACTCAAATGAAAATGACCCTTAAGTGCTTTGTGACCAGAATGTATCTTACTTCTGACAATAATCAACTTTTTTTTGCTATCATCTCCTACTTGCTGCTACAGAATGAAATGCTTTTCCATTCAGCTTCTCCCTTTTGCTTTGAGGTGGGGTTTCTAGCAGTTCAATTCCTCCACTTGGTGCCTTCATAAGTTAGTTTTAGAAGAACAGATTGTTCAGAAGTCCTTCAGAATCAGTCTGATGGCCTGTCCTGTTTGCTGTCACTGCTCATGAACATGCCCCATGAACTTATAACTACTAAAGACTACTACATTTGTTGCTTGATAGATGATTTTCTTACTAATGTGCATCAGTAAATCAGCCAATGAGAAGTTCCCACATCCATAGGTGTGTTTGTAACTTTTTTCCTACTTGGTATACCACTCTGAGTTAACACATTTCAAATGGTCCTTAGAAACAAGGGCTATGCATGATATTTCTGGGAAGAGATTATAAACAGTTAAACCAAAAGGCAAGTAGGCAGCCCACAACTTCTTATTTAACTTGTTTTTTAACACATTTCAAAGCATTTGGCCAAGGCCTACTCAGCCATTATTCATGGAGTGTTCCCTATTTCTATACCTTACCATACTAAATGGTTTGCATCCAAATACATGTATTTTGTTAATTCTGCCATGAGGTGCTTTAGTTTATCATATGCTTTAGTGGCATGTTTATAGCATATTGGGAATTGGATCTTTCTTCTGGAGGCTTGTTACTGACTTAGTAGGACATGGAATGAATCTGGGATCCAGCTGGCTCCCTCACTATTTGTCCCTTCTCAATCCCATTCCACCAACGCAAAATGAGATTCCATTTACTTCACATCTTTTCTCCCCAAAATCCTTGTTCTGTGAATGTCTTTGCTATGTTTAGAAGCATCAGGGGCTATGCCTGTGACAGTTTTGAATGCTTTGCTTTAAAGCATTTCCCTCAAATCTCTGTTGAATGTAGATTAATCAAAATTCTATTATTTTTGTACCTTATACTTAAGCCTTGTTTTCCTTTATTTGCTTTTTTTAGAGCTGTAGCATGATTTACATGGAGACAGCATTTCTGAAGACTCTGAAGTCTCAGATCTTATGACTTAACATGGTTTGACATCTGTAAATGCAAAATCCTTGAACTGTTAATAATGTGTAGCATCTGCTGTGGACAGATTATCAGGATCTTTTCCTTTAGTTGGAAAATGAGGGAAAAACTGTGGATGTTCTCATACGCAGTGTGGTGCATGATCTCTCAAAGCATGCCAGGAAAGTCTTAGCAGAGTTGTGTTCCCTCTGCAAGAGATCCATTTCAAAGCTAGCAGAAGTCTGAGTAAAGGTTTTGCAACAAAGCAGCTCCTTTCTGGCTTTTTTCTCGAGTCTGAGTTTTCCTCTACTTCTTTGTCTCTGACATGGAGCACACCTCTTCCATTCCTTATTCATCTTTTTTTGCTAGTTTGTTTGCAAAGCAAATAGGGCACAGATCCTCGCCTATAAGACTGCTGTCACATGAAATAATACATCAACTTCACAGCCCAGGCTTGCGATCTGGCTTTTCTCTGTTCGCCTCTCTCTGTTTACAGTGGGTTTAGGTCCACTGAATGAAACTATTCTCCACTGGGAAGTAACTCCTAGGTAATATAACCGAATTAACTTGTGTGGCTTATTAGGCAACAAACAAAAGACCTAAAAAACGTGCCACCCCCAAGTCCTCCTCCACTACTCCTTCAAACACCACCTTCTTTGGTGTTCAAACAGACCTCTCTCCTTAGAGAGCGTATAAACCCAAACAAGACAGAACACTTTCCTGCATACGGTGAATGGGCATACATGTGCTAACACACATACTTGAATTACTAACAACACAACCTGATGATACTGGCTTAATATCAAAGAAACAAACAAAACAGAGATACACTTACAGCTGCTACTTGAAAATAATGTTGACTAGTAGAGGGAAAAGACTATAAACTATCACTTTGCAAAAGGTACTTTTAGGCATGGCTATATTGATTCAAAGCGGGGGGAGGGGAACAACACCATTTTCATAGCTCAGTTGTTTTACAGAAAGTATATCAGATTACATTACATTATATTACATTACAAAGTGGGTTCTTTACCAGCACAGAGTTTTGCCATAGAGCTTAGGCAATGTGCTCTGCATTTAGATGAATTACTTCACAGAAGTGATAGTTTAACATAAGGTTAAGAAAAAAGCTACTCTGATACTGGGTGACTGAATTCTGTTAGCCAAACTCATTTTTGGTTATTTTCCAGCCCAATCAGGAGACCAAGTAGTGAGTGAAGTTGATATGATTTTTCACCCACCTTCCTCCAACACCTGCACAGACACACACAAATAAGTCAAAGTGAGACTATGTGATTTTGTAGCTTAGTGGCTGTGCAAGAGAAGAATCCATTCACATTAGGTGGGGATAATTTTTAAATTTCTCTCACCTCCATGAAAAAAGAAAAGTATGTTTTCAACCCAAAAATAATTTTATGTTTTCCAGGTATTTGTAGCAACACTCAAGGAAACTGGTCTAGCTCCATAAGATTAGTTTAATGTTGATGTTTACTATGGATGGATTTGAAAACAGGTTTTCCGTATTCGAAACCACATCTTCCACTTCCCAAAAAGTCTTCTGGTCACCTTATATGAAAGGTTATGGCGGTGATTTTTCTCTCATTTTTTGCTGAAGCTGTTCTATTTTGTGCAGACTATTTAAATACATTATGGCTGTGCCTGAGATGTGAGGAGGGGAAAAAAAAGTCACAGCCATCTTGTTCACACATTTTAAGAAATATAAACCCTTGGTTCAAACTGAGTATATGAGTCAGAGTGAATTTCAACTGGCCACTCCTTCAGTGTCTCATATTTCTAAGAGTGCCATAGTCACGAGGCTAGTGGCTCACTGATGCAAGGGCATCAACACTGAACTTGTTCCAGGCACATCATATTTCAGCCTGTTCTAGTGTAACTAGTGAATTAATTTGCAGAGACGTGATTAGCAACCAAAGACATGTTTCTTTCCTTCTTACTGTCAAACTTAGGGAAAGTGTGGATTTCAGTGATCCAAGCACATTTGTATCTTACATTACAAGTTCTGACAAGAAAATAAAATGATATCACAGTGGACTAAGCTAGCAAACTACAAGAAACATGCAGGGAGTAAATAAAATATGTACTCCAAGAAAAGTGAAAAATACAAACAAAATGACTTTGCAAGAAGCAGAGCATACAGTAGGAGAGAAAGCAGACCTGAATACCATCCTGCATTTGAACAGAACTTCTGTATTTGGGAGAACCAAAATCACATTATAGAAATTCAGGCAATGCCCTAAACAAAACATTCATGTTCTAAGAAAAAAACAAAATCCTCTTTGGATCAGAGTTATAGCCATAGCAAAAATTAAGGTGATCATTGAAGGAACAGCTATAACCACTGACTGAAGGATTACCCTGAATATGAATGGAACACATGCCTATTCTAAACTTAATCCTAGTGGACATTTTAATGTGGTATTTGAAATGTCGGGAAGGGTTTTAAAACGAAATAAATAATGATGAAAGCCGACAGGTAATATGGACATTAGGATGAATCTTTCCAAAGAATGATCATGTGTCAGAACTAAATATAAGACTAATTCTTGAGAAAAATGTCCTTTACAAGCTACTAATCAGTCTTAGATTTTGCTCTCCCTTTTTAAATAATTTGTTTGAGGAACACAGGAAGAGCTGAAGATAGAAAAGATAAGAAACCTGCCAAGAGACATGACACAGAAGCGGGAAAACTAAAATATCTGCAAATGGATAAAACCCGTGATGAAGAAATGATAGTAAAACAAAGCCATGACAGGCAACAACAAAAAGTAAGGACACACCAGAGCATGATGATGTACATATAGATACACCCAGAAAGTTAAACATCCATGGAAATGTCTTACTTATTATTAAAGTGCCACTTACCCATTTATGTAAAGTTATTTTCTTGGAGTTTCTGAAAATGTGAGATTATAATTTATTATTGAATTTAGGAAGTGAACTCAAGCAGCTCTAATTACTTCTTGTACCACTGAGATGACACTCTCCTGTTACTATTACGAGTAGCAGGGCATGTTACTTTGACCCAAAGAATATACCAACTCATGATACTCCCAGATACTCCCACTGTTGCAAGTGGCACTGGAGTAGAACACTATCCTTGGATTTGGCACTGATAGTCAAATACTTGGTCAACTGAGCTGACAAATCTCAGCCATTATTACTGTTCAGTAGAGCTGAATATTATTTTCAACTTAGAAAGGTTTTAAAGAGGCATGTCTGTCATATTCTTATACCTCCCAAGGCCTATCATACACAAACATACATGCCAGCAAACAAAAGAAGTTTCAGAGGATAATGCTGCAACTTTTATGCTTGGATGCAGAGAGCCACAATAAATATGTTTGATTTCTCTATTATAAAGATATCCAGAACTTGACCAGGACTGGTTAGGAACTTTGCAGTATTATGTTAGCAGCTGTCAAAAGATGTTCCTCAACCTGCCTAGAAAGACAAATTCTTAAATATGATGTAATGTGTTGATTAAGGGGAATAAAACAAAAGTCTTACAGAGAACTCAGTAATGGGTGAGAGAAGAGTGTTGCAATTCCCTTGAACAGAAATGAAACAATATAAGCAGCATGGTTAAGAACTGTAAACTTCTTTAGAAAGTCTCCAATAGTGATAAAACACAGTGGATAGATGATTTGGTGTCATCAGGATCTTTAGAAAGTTACAGATGCTTTCAAAATCTGATGAGAATAAATCAGAGGCTGGTGTTATTTGACACTTATGCTGACTCCAGAGGAGACTGGAAGATATTAAAACACATTGTTAGCTGTAAAATGAGCATGAAAATAAGTTGAATACTTAATAGATCAAGTCGGAAAGAAAGATGCATGAGTGAGATAATCTCTATCATTGTGGGAGGAAAATGTGTTAATCTCAGCAAAACAATGAGGTGTAACAGTAGAAAGATGTTTCACACTGCAAGGAGAGCACATGAAGACAGAATATATGCTACAGATTTGCACCTAGCACATCAAGAACAAAACTGAAAAGTGTCACTATATTTTATTGTTTAATGCTTATATGAGCATGCTAGAAGCATTAAGAAATTGCCATAATATGAACAACCATTCAGTATATGTAAACGGTTCACTAAAAATTGTGAGACAGTTCGTATGAACGTGAAGGTAAAACACTGTTACTACCCCTTCAGAGAAAACATAGTACAACAAGACTGGTGAGGTTGGAAGGAACCTTTGGAGATTATCTGGTTCAGCCCCCCTGCTCAGAGCAAGGTCTGCTAGAACAGGTCGCCCAGCACTGTGTCCAGTCCAGTTTTGAGTATTTCAAGGATGGAGACTCCACAACTTTCCAGGCAATCTGTTCCAGTGTTCAACCATCCTTACAATATTTAAAAAAAAAAAAAATGTTCAGATGGAATTTTTTGAGTTTCAGTTTGTGCTCATTTCCTCTCCTCCTGTCCCTGGGCACCACTGAGAAGAGTCTTGTGCTGCCACAGGTATTATACACATATGGGGTCACCTGTCTCCCTTCTTCCACTCTTGCATGCTTCCTTTTCATGTTTAGTTAGGAGCTCCTTGTTCATCCATGCAGGCCTCCTGTCGCCTTTGCTTGATTTCCTGCTCACTGAGACAGACTATTCTTGAGCTAGAAGGAGGTGACCCTTGAATACCAAACAGCTCCTTGGACCCCTTTTCTCTCCAGGACAGTCTCCCTTGGGCTTCTTCCAAGCAGATCCCTGAAGAGGTCAAAGTGTGCTCTCCTGAAATCCAGGGTTGTGATGGTATGTGAGGGAAAGCGGCAGCACATCATACATACCTCTGTACACAGAGGAATCCCAAAGCTGTATGCAAAGTCATATATATAGGTGCATTTAGTTTACTCTAGAGGAAGCCAGTCCTGAGCATTTTGGATATGATTCAGTTGATGCCAGCTAAACCGTGAACCAGGGACTCTTCCCCTCCTATATTTAGTGGTACATACATAGTTTTATGGGCAGTTTAATCACTCCAGCACTTTAAAAAAGAAAGGGAAAAGGAGTCAAACCAAAGAAACTATTAAAAGGACAGTGCTCATCTTTAACATTAAAAAATAGTAATGTTAATATTATGAGGACTTCAAGAAACACGTGATGAAGGTTCAAACAAAACTGGAGTTTGTAGAGAAACATAGTTTTAAAATATGAAGATTTACATTCAAGCTGACAATTGTCTTGGACTACAAGGACTAAGTATGCAGGTGATCTGTGAACTGAAACTTGGTGGTCACCAAGAAACCTATCCTAATGACTTGATTATTTTGAAAAAAACTAAAAGTATTCTGTTTAGAACCATTGTGACTATTTATATGCATTTAGTGTTTTAGAAGGCCTAGATCTAGAGGTAGGATAATTCACTGAAGCATATTAGGAGGAAGAAATAGAGACAGAAAAAATACTAAAAGATGGGAATTTCAAAGTTTATTTTATTATTTTTAAAAGAGTTTTAAAGTCAGGAAAGAGGAAACAGCTAAAGCCTGTTGTTCAGTTGCAAAATGAAGACAACAATCAGAATTAAACCAACCATGATGTGGAGAAAAGGGGGGGAAAAAAATAAGAAGGGAAGGGTACTCTAAGACATTAAAAGAGGTAGATGAATAAAGAGAACCTGACATCAAGGAAGGTTTTTGACTAATGTGACTTAGAGCAATAACATATATCCGGAAGAGCTATATCCCAAAGAGGTGTATATCCCTCTGTTTACTAGTCAGTAGAGATAGTAAGGTTAAAAATATTAAGTACTCTGATGTGGTTGTTCTGTATCTGGAAAGTACTTGCATTGCCTAGAAACAGTCAGGCACTTTTCATTCGGTTAATACTTAAGACAGATGTTAAGAAGACTGACAGGAATAAGCTTTTTTAAATTAACTGATTACAGAGAAGTGGCACATAAGAATTCTGAAAGTGCTGATTGAAAACCTTGCTGATTCGAAGATTTTTTTTTTCCTGGAACTTTCCTGGTAGTCAAAGATTATTAAAAGACAACCAAAATATGATTTTTGTGTTAGTATTCAGAAGTACAACCAGGATGACAACAATAATTTATCCTTTAGTTATTTTAGTGTCAATCCTTAGTCAGGAAATGGAAGAGATTGCAGTGCTAGAGAAACAAGGTGAAATAATATTTGTTATGTTTCCATATAAGAATAAGTCTCATTGAATAAATCTTTCTCTCTTTGGCAGAAGTAAAAGCTTAGAGGCATCTGAGTTAGTACTACACGGTATTTTGATTCAGATAACAACAGCACAGAAAGCAGTAAGCTGTAAAATAAATGAATTAAGAACTAGCCAATTGACAAATTCTTCTCAAAAATATATCAGTATATGTGATTGACACTTCCATAGGATTTGCTTTTACCACAAAACATGTTTCTATCATTGTCAGGAATACAACCCCATTCTTTTACAGATCAATAATAGAAAAATTAGAGAAAGGCATATAAAAAACCATGGAGCAACATAATGTTTTGTTTTTTACAATCAGGAATATTTAGTAAACTAGGTTTATCAAAGAATACACTTTTTAATACAATCTAATAAAAGAAAAAAGAGTGAGAATCTTATCTCTAGTACACAAAACCAAGTCTCAGGAATTCTCTTTTTTTTTGTTTTTAAGAGAAACAAGAACAGGAAAGCTGGCTAGTCATGACAGCTGCCAGCTACATACAACTACTGCAATTATACAGACAAGCCTTATTTTACAAACAAACTAAAAAAGAAAGCATTAATCAGTTCATCGAACAAAAATCACCCCACTGCTATCCTTCAGTTAATGCAAAGCCTAAAGCCTCTCACCTTTTTCTCCTTCCTCTTCCTCACCCCCAGTAATGCCATTCTCTCTCAGCTTGGCCTGTGTTTAAGAGTTGGGAGTCATACACTTTAGTTGATTCTCAGGTGTGTACCATTTCTTCACAAAGAAAAGCAGGCTATTTTCCTAAGTTCTTAAAGAATCCATACTGTCTGTTACTTTAATGTTCAGGCACAGTGTGGTACCAAAAAGGGCATAGTGTAATCCTTCATTATATACTGGAGAAGTGGAGAGAAGGGAAGAAAAATGATTCTACCTGTATATACCAAGCCATTGAGGTATTTAACAGTATATCCAGTTCTATAATTGCCGTTGAAAAGATGATTTTGAAATTCTTGGAGAGTGTATCAGAAAGAGACAATTCCTCCTGCCCTAGCATTGGATTAGATTGCCAGAAAACAGTCTGGATGCCTGCTATTAAGCTGGAAACATCCTTTAGGCAGCAATATAGGTATGCATAGCTGGAAGAGGGAGTACAACTGACCCCATCCTTTAGTCATGCCCCTAAGATCAGTGAAGACCTGCAGGATCTTATAATATTCTATGTTTGTCTGTATAACAAAAGCACTATTCTTGTATATATTTTATATAATGTTTATATGAAGATATTAAAGAAATATTTAAAAACAAGTGGTTCGTCAGCAAGCATCAATGTGGGCAGCAATAAGTGCTGGTCACAATAAAATTTAAAGTTTTAAAATAACTTTTAAAGTAACAACTGTATAAACTATACTTTAATGTTTGTTGCATTAATGCAATTAGGAATCAAATATCACAACGTCTCAAATATTCTGTTAAAAAGAGAGTTAACTGAATCACATTCTTGTTATATAAATTTAATGCCAGGCTAATATTCTGTGTTGTAGAAATCATTAGAAACCAGCTGAAGGAGCAGTCATGGTTTTTAAGTAGAAACATATCTATTTGGGTTACATCTGTATCTGTTTACACTCCCTGTATTTTTATACTCTACAGAGCAAAAGGTAGAACAGTTTTATATGTTATAAAGTTAAATTGATGTATTCGTTCTCTTTATTTTTAAAATAAGTTTCTTAATTTATGATTGACCACTGACTATCCATTAAAGTAGAATAGGTGGATTATTAACCAATTAGTTTAAATTTTAATTTTGAATGTTTTTCCTTTTTAAAAGTTGTATGGCACACTTACTAACAAAAGCCCCAAAGAACAAAAATACAAGTATGATATTCATCAAAGTTTTATCCAGAAATGAAGCATGAGCTTTGCAAATATCGCTCTATATATTTTCCTTATGTCTGTATAAAGGCACACAGATACAAGGATTTGGAGCAATCTGCAAAATTACTGGTCATATACAGACAGACTGTCCTTTGTTCCAGATCCGCCTTACAGGTGATGTGAGAATAGGACTGTTTGCAATATAGTGCTCAGAAATAACCTGGAAGTGCTACATGTAACTGTTCAAATTAGGGTGACCTGACACACCTCTTAGCAGTTCCCTCCAATAAAAACAGCTATTGGAATAATGAATTTAAAACAATAAAATATAATATAAATTTAGTTAGCTACATTTTGATGAAGTTTTAGAGTATTACCTCCTCACAACAGTAACATAAATGCGGAAAAAGTTATTGGCCTTTGCTAATTCACACTTGGAATAAGCTAGAAGCTGAATTACAGCCCCTTCTCTTGGGTAGCCATTCTTGTCACAAAAGGGAAGGTTTATTTTATCTAATTTTAGTTATCTAAAGGTTAGGTATCTCAGTCTAATCTGTCTCAATATTTAATTAAGTAAGTAACATATCTAAATCTACCACTAGCAGCTAATAATCAATCTCCTCCAGGCAGGATTCACTGATTTTAACCATACATATATATTAGCTATTTTGCCTACACTAGTTAAGCTCTTTCCATAGTAAATAAGAAGAGATGAGTGTCTCCAGAGGGCAATTCATCCCACCTGTCTTAAGCACCTGTTTTTATGATGGAATGAATTGCCCTCCAGAGATGCCCACCATATTTTAATTAAAGCTTGAAACAGATAAATAGTACATAAAAGCTGTAGACCTCCTTTAATCAGGCAGTTACAATGCTTTTTTCAGTTTCTTTACTCATCTTAATGCAATGCAAAGTAGTTGGATGTGAAGGCAGATGTGCCCCATGCTGCAAGTCTTTCTTCCTGTAATGGGGTGATGCAGCCATGCTTTTCATTTCTTCTGTTAGAAGGCCATTTTTATTTTGATTATAGGTGAGCTGCAAGTCTTTCTTCCTGTAATGGGGTGATGCAGCCATGCTTTTCATTTCTTCTGTTAGAAGGCCATTTTTATTTTGATTATAGGTGAGCTTTGAATACACTTGTACCTTTAGATACAGACCTATTTTAGGAGCCAGTACAGCCAAAATACCTTCATTCTCCTTAGCCTTTAAACTTTCACTCAGTCATTTTCATTAGAAGCCTTCTGCCAAGCCCTACCAACCTGACCTCCACAATAGAAAAAGACATATTTCAATCTTCAAGAATCCTGCTTCCAGCTACTATCATTTTGTTTTTCATGTCAGTTCACTTTCAGCTAAAGCCGTATCCCAATATAGTCTGCGGACCTTAATTAATAGAAAAGTTCTAGCTGCTCTTCATCCTATTAATTTTCCATTGCATTTTAAACAGTCCTTATTTATGTAGGAACTGCTTTTTGGCTGCTGCTTTATGTTGCTGTGTCAACTGATTGAGGTACACGTCAGATACAAGGCCTTAACTTTTTCCAGTTCAACGAAGTTCTGCAACAAGATTCCTTTGCTTCCAAAATTAATAATCTAGTTTTTGCTAGATCTTTTTACCTTGTACATTTCCAGACTTTTACTTCTGTTGTATTCTGAGGAAAATAGAAAACCATGACTTTATAAAGAATATATTAATTTCTTTTGAGGTTCTTAGCTGAACCTCAGTTAGCATGTTTATGCTGAGACTGTAGGCCACATAGATTTTTGCAATTTTTAGATATATGAAAAGATAAGATGATCCTTCTCATGAGTAGACTTTTCGCTAAGAATATCGAAGAATGGACCAGGTTTTTTTAGAAACCATAAAAACTTGTCTTGTGACATAATATATCAGAAAGTAAGGAGAAACAAGGATACTCAACAAGAAACAATGATTAAGAAGAGACAGAGAAATGAATTAGTAAAATATTAAAAATGTTAGGAAATAAAAGAGAGATCAGCAAGTCTGATTAAAATTAACCAAAGAAATATAGTTGCAAGCTAGATTAGCTCAACCGCTTGGGGGAAAATACAAGGCAATTTTGTAAATAATTTCTAAGATTTTTAATTAAGGTAATCCATTTAATAAGAAAACCAGTACAGCTTTTAGATGGAATAGACATAAGAGAATGGGACTGGTGATGATAAAAATGGAAAACTCTTTTAGGAATGCTGAACTTGAACCAGTGCTTCATATCTGACTATTTTATTTAACTACACAGAAGAAATACTGAAATTCTTTTTTTTCTTTTTCAACTCTGCTTTCTGCTCTGCAGACAGCAGTTCATTCCATAAAACTCAACAATGAGCTTAATCAGCCAGCATGCTGAAACATTTTAGAGTCCAATTTTTTCCAAATAACATTAAGCAAGAAACTGAAGATTCAAAACTGGAAATACAGCTGCCTTTGGCTCTCAACAGTCAGTGGGTGATTCAGATCATAGGTGGGCTAATTTGCCATCTGGAGATGCTACTGAGAGAACATAAGGACATTCGTGAGGTTTCTATCTCTTCTCCCATGTCTATAAATGGATCCTATGATGACCTAACATACAATTCTGGTACAAGATAGGGTAAATCCAAAGACTAACCAATGACTTGTGACACTTTTGGCTGGTAGACACAGAAATCAGACTTAATCTAAATTATGTATTTTTTTTCCAGAAATCTGAAATAGTTGCATGGGTTAGCATGGGGAAAAAAAAATTCAACCTTTTGTAATGTTAGTTATAAAGGATTCAGCCTCTGGTATTCCGTGCTAACCAAAGCCCCAAATGATTTTTCTTACTCAGCGTTTGGGAGTTAGAGATACTAATGTAGTGCTCCCTCCTGTTGGAATATTTTCCCATGAAAGAAGGTTTCCTTCTCTGTTTCCAATCAGATTTAAGTTGATGAGGAGATCTGCCTGATGAATCTGTTTTCCAAAACAAGTGACACACATGAGGAGTTCTTGCTGAAGCATGCAATAATTGTTGCAAGTGGATACAGCTTCTCACACTTTATATTTAAATTAAATTCAACTAAGCCACTGAAGAGTCCTGTGATCTGGGCTCTACACTCCCTTGTAGAGGTATAGAGACCAGATTCTCCCTGGAACTATTTTTTGTGCCTCATGCTCCATTTGGAGAAGGAGAAAGTTCAGCTTAATGTGTCCCCTCTGTAAGAAACAGGAGAGGAAACTCAAAATCATGAAGCAATGAATGTGTTCAGCTCGACATTTTCTTCTGAATCCATATCACAATATCCTTTCCAGGGTTTTGTCATGACTTCAGCTTTAGACAAGATGCTTAATTCATATGCTTCAGGTGATAGCTTGAGATGCTACTGGCTCAAGATCTCATGGGAGACCAGCCCTTCTGCTGCAAAAGTACTGAAAGAACTGACTCAGCCGCTGCCAAGAGTGAGATTATCTAGCTCTAGTCTTGTCACAAAACACAGAGCTCAGGTTAGTTCCCCAGACATAACTGGTAAGTGTCATTTGAGATGCACTAGAGAATTCAGGATGCCGTGGGTAGCCTATACACAGAACCACCAGCCATGACACAAGTCTATGTGCACCATTCTTCATTGGCTACAGGAGTCAGGAAGAGATACCCTAGGTGCCTATGTTTAGACAGCTGAGTCAGGTCATGTTTACCGTGGAAATGAACACACTTTGAGGAGAGATTTCAGATCAGTGGGCTGACATGGCACCTTTCTGCCACCATGAGCAGGAGCAGTCTCTTGAAATGCTTTATGGATCCAGCAGATTGTTCAGCATATGACAGAGATGTGGACAAGATGAGATCTGGCAGAGTGGTTGGCATTGTAGCAGCTGTGCTTCAGGTGATTTCCTCAGCAACTGTCATCCCAAAGATGATAGCAGACTTGCTATCACGTGAGGTAGGAGACCTGCAAGTGTGATTTTAAGTGCATGATAGTGTAATTGGCCCCATGAACCCATATATTCTGCAGGTTCCTCCACAGTTGACAGAAAAACACTAGTTACCTATGCGGTTCCAGAGAAATAGCTTAAATGGATTTTAATCAGGTAAAAATGGAAAAGTTAGATTATTTGGATAATAATGATCTCATCACAATCCTTTATGTAGAAACCCTTTGCCCCAGTCCTATGCAAGTCTGAGAGACTGAGTTTGTGAGACTCAACTTCGGGCTCTCTGAAACTAGACACCTCAGCACTGCTGAGTGGTAGGACTTATCAGTCTGAAAGCAGCTTACTCAAGAACTTCGTTCCACTTAACTGGCTGAAAAGGTCAATCTGATAATTTCACCACAGCTCAAATCATGCAACAGCTGCCCAGGAATGCAAAGAGGAAGGGGAACCACTGACTTCTCACTCCGCATCCCACAAAGCCTCAGTGTGGTGAGTTCTCAGTGCATGGGTGCGTCTCCATTCCTAGTCAGGGTGCTCTGCCTGTGGTTGAGCCATGCAATTCGGAACTGCTACAAGCAACTGTTCCTGGCTCGGCAATCATCTGCATTGCTCTCTAAGCCAGACAGACAGCATTAAGCTCAGCACAGGGATTAAGTTCAAACTATCCTGATTGACTTTTTGATTTTACTCATGTCTTAATAGGGGATCTGCTTGAAAGATTTAAAAAATATATCATTTATCTCCTGATAAAAGCCACCATTGTATTTGCATCCTGGTTGCTTCCCTGACTGACCTTGATGCCTTTAGGAAAATAATCAGGAGGGAATTTTGCAACAAAGCTTCAGGGAACCCTTGAAACACAGTTCTGTCCACAGCTGTACAGAGCTTTCCTAATGAGTTTGTTTTACAGACAGTCACTTCAGAGGTAGGGAACACAGCATATTATCCTGGAAGGTAATGGAGAAGAGCACCTGATCTATTCTTGAATCAGAGACTGTTCCCATGGGAGAGTGCTTGCTGAAAGAGTATTTAGCCACTAAATGGGAATGGAGTCAATATAACGTATTCTTTACTGGGGAGGAAGTTCATTCCTATCCATACTAGCCTTTCCCTTTCCTGAAATGACCAAATGCAATGAGGACATGAATGAGCAGATTAATAGATGGTACTTAGGACTGCTACTGGAAGAATACCAAGTATTGGACAGGAAAGAAAGAGCAGATACAGTTGCAGGCAGTTTTCAAGACTATGTGGGCATTTCCAACACGAGGGCAAGAAATGGTTTGGGCTCTGCATGTAACACTAGTAGAGAGACTACAGGAATCTCCCAAAACTGTCATTATGCAAGTGCTCTTTTTCTGTGTGCCCCACTTGGAAGGCAGAGCCAAAACAAGTAGCTCAAAGTGAATTGGGATCAAACATCTTCATAAGAATGTAAATAAGAAACAACAGAGCAGTTGATGTCAATGTCTGTGAAAGTGAGCGCCTTTGGAATCCAGCTGTTGTGGTTCTGTCTTTGCCTTATTTCTACAGAAGCTGATCCTAGACTTGGATACTTACTTTAGAGGAGATGCTTAGATTGAAGCCTGGCAGGTGTCTGTCTTTTCTGTGACAAGAAGTCAAATATTGACTCTGTACTTCAGTTTTGGTCAAAACTCCAGAAATCAAATAACTTTGCAATGACTTCTATGAGTCAATACTTTGCAATACATTTAAAAGAAAGTATGCGCATGATCAGAGAGGATGATAGCAATGTCCTACTTGTAGAAACTGAGAAGAAGAATTCTTAAAAAAAATTCCCCATGTTCATTGGCAGATAAACTTACTTAGCATGAGTTTATCAGGGTGGTAGGTTAGAGTCTGCCCATTTCCTATTTCCCTTTGGGATTCATTAACTCGGTGCTGTTGAACATATCTCCCTCATGACTGGATTCCCTAGTAATAACTGCCAGGAAGACAAATAAGCAACCACTGTCACTTTTTCTTTGTTTTTAAGAAGAGGTCATATTTTCAGAATTTCTCTACAGCTTTGTTCCATAAAGAAACTGCCAGGAGATTTCATGTTGTTCAATTATATCTATTACATTTTTCCTGTGAAAGTGACATCCCTTAGCCATACAAAAATCTCAGCTTTTGATCTTAAAAGAAGGTTGGGGAAAAATTGTTTTTCTGAAGACCCTGTTAGATTTAGAACTGGTGAAAGTGATGGAATAGATGTCATAGGGTGTATGTATACAGTGTAGTTCTGTGTAGTAATTCATTATGCAGTTGCTTTGCAGAATAAATGTAACTAATTTTTATGTCATGTTGAAAACATATCAATGCATAAGGTAGTAGGATGCTTTATAGGTGGAGGGAATCTAGCTCTGTGAATATAGATTCCTGTGTAATTTTAATTTGCTATGTTTGTGAGAAAAGAATGCTTTTATCTTGTACACATCTGTCAGTTGGCTTTCCTGTTACGGATTTTAGCAAAGTATTTGCCTAAGAAAGCAGAGACAAATCCAGCCACCAGCTGGAAACAAGCTGTGAGGAAGCACCTTGTCTGTAAGAAAATAGATAGGAAACAGGAGGCCAACTGAACCCCAAAACCACATGAAGCAGAAGTCTCACTTAAATAAAAAAGAAAAGCAAGTGAAAGTTGTGCATGAGAAAGGACTGGAGGATGAGATTTAGGGATGTTGTCCAGCATAATGGGTTTTAATCCATGATATCCAGACTCCTGGAGACTGTAAACACTTTCTAAGTAATTCAAAACACAGCTAAAGTTAAAGAATGACATTGTAATCAGAATATAGCTACACCAAAGACAGTAGCAGTTTGAATGTGCTATCAGTTAATGTACTAAAGACAAGGTGCTTCTGGAAGCTATTCATTTGTTAGTAGAATATAGAAAACTAAGCTCACTGACAAAACAATCCACCTGCTTTTCTTATTTAACTTTAGCTGTGTTATTATGAACCAGAATGCTCTGAATTTATTTCAGGTAGGACTGCTGCTGTCGAAATCAAAAATGCAAGGAATAGACTCACAGGGATTAAACTAAAACCTAAGGCATTTCTAGCTTTAATTCTTAATCAAATAATTTTTTGAAGCCTGCATGACATTTTGAAAACTGAGAAAACGTAACGCATTAACTTACCAGAGTTCTAGTAAATCTATGCTGAAATAAAGAGGGCAACAGAGTGATCTTGAGCGTATTGCTTAGTTGTTAACTCTGTCTGTCTCTGTGTTGGATTAGCTTTATTCAAGACATACCTGCTCAACAAGGCATCATGACTAAGAAGTATAGTTAGTTGTGTGCTGGTTAGTGTCATTAGTATCGCAGTATGGGCCAAGTTATATTTAGCTATGTTTATTTAAATGCTGTTAACATCAGTGTGAAATGCTCTTCACCACCAAACCTTATCTAGTACATATATTTTGTGGCTTCTTTTATTATTGCCTTTGTCTCATTATCTTATCCACTTGCACTTAGCATTTACCTGAATGAAATGCATAAATAAGCATTTAGCTGAATGAAAGCTTATAGAACTGATTAGAATGCCTTGAGATAGCTTTTTCTTGAAAGTAACCACCAACAATTTTGCCCTTAGACAACTCAGCTGGGCTTGCTCTTTTCTTTCATAGAATAACCTAATGGTTAGCATAGTTGCCAAGGAAATGAGAGACTTATATCCTATTACCTCCTTTAGCTGAAAGGGCTGTAAACCAAAACTTCCCAGGAGAATATATCAGACAACTGAGGATGTGAAGGTACTCTTGAGAACTACAGAGAAAATATTTTTCTCTTTCTTTGGGCCAGGTAAAAATAGCAAGAGAGGATTTAATTTTTAAGCCTAAGGAGCAAGGTACCCACTTCTATGGCAGGATACCAAAGTCCAAGTCACAGGATAGTTTCTGTATTTTCAGTGAGTGTTTCACTGATACAGTTTACCTCTTTAAATTGAGCAGGCAGTTTGTTGGGGGGGGGGTTGGGGGGAGGGGGGTTCTTAGAATATCTTAAACCTGCTGGAACAGTTTGAATTCACAATTTATTCTTTCAGTTTTGCACATATTGCCCAAAACTCAAAATCCTGTGAAGTATTATTTCTCTTTATTTCTTGCAGTGATGGTTTCTTTCTCTCATGTGTTGGGTGGAAGATGAGGAGAACTTTGATGGATCTCAGTCCTTATGGGAAGTCAAGCCACAGTCTCAAAGACTCAAAAGAGCTATGCCTCCTGCACATACAATTTACTATTATAGTAGAGAGTTCCATAATGTCACACAACCTTGTAAACCTTTGTATTCAATCTGAGGCTGTAGACTGTCTCCAGCACTCAGTAACTTGAGTCCAAGAGAGCTAAGAGACTGATCTGATCTGTTAGTAACATTGTCTGTCTTATACTACTTGCTAATTATAGTGAAGAAAATGGTTGTCTTCTAATTAACTGGAAAAAACAACACTGATAATGTTGTGATAGCCTCAGCTAAGGGTAACATGTTTTTAGGATACTTTTGTAATCCATACAATCATGAGCAATAGGAGTACAAAGTTTGTTGCAAATACTGCTTAATTACGATCCAGTTTTATTCACAAACATTATATGCCCTGAATTTCAAGGAGCTTTAGTTAAACAAAACATCTAAAAATTGCAGTGAATGTTTTTCAGAAAATATCACAAAGAAATGCTGCTTTTGAGAAGGGTTTTTTTTCCTTCCACAGTTCCAAGAGCACAAAAGCAAGCTTGTTCTTCAGCAAGATAGCAGTTCTTTACCATTTTGGAATAGGAGAATAGTAGTGGAATGAAGGAAATGGATGTCTTTGCTAAAATAACCTTCACCTTGTTCCCATTCCCTACAAAAGAACACAGAAATTCCTAAATAATAAGTTCTTCATGGGACTTTGTTGTCTGAAGGATATTGTTCCTCCATCTGTGTTGAAGGTTAAACTAATCTTATGAAGAGAGACAGAAAAAGTTACTACTTCTAGTATTTAGATATAAGTAATGCACAAGATTTCAGGGAATTTTAGCGCCCTGGGATTTTTCTAGATTCTGCTATTCTCTTGTTAATGGCATGAGGAACATGGAAAGATATGGCATTGGGTACTATATTTCTTAGGGGCGCATTTGAAATAAATTTTCATCCATAACAAACTAGTGCATGTATTGCCACTGCTTACAGAAGCTTTTAAACTCACATGGTACGTTGCTGTGGTAAAAATATGTTGACTTTTTCTTACAGAGCAAAGAAATGGAATCCCTCCTATGTCTGAAAAAGATGCGTTTTTACTGTTCACCTGTGGCCAGTGCTTTGAGGAAACATGCACTGCCAGGAAAGGCTTCCAAGAATAATGCTATATTTGTTTTCAATGTAGCAAAAGTTACATTATGAGCAAAGAAAATGTTATTAATTATTCTAAATTTTAAGGCCAAGTATAGCTGTGAGTAAGGAAGTAGTATAAAATACCACTTAATTTTTCAGGTTCCACCATTATTTATAAATAAGAGAACAAAGAGAATGAGTAAGTTTACTGATAAAAATAGTTCTTCTAGAGCTCAGGGAAAACTCCCCTTTAAAAAGAAAAATGTAGCAGGGCAGAGGCATCCATCATGTAGACTGGAATCAAACAGTTGTCCACTTCCTTCACTGGACATATTTCCATGTCATATCACATTAATGAAACAGCTCTACATTACAGAGAGGAATAGGGTATGACATGCATGTTCTTGGCAGTTGCATAGCCATACATCTTTTTTTTGGCTTTGGAGAAGCCAGAGAGATGCTTTGATGCCACACAGGAGAGCGGGTGTGTAAATTGCCAGCTCAGTGGCTCCAGAGCTGAGTGTTTTAGACCCTGTATCTTCCCACCATAAACCTATGGCTGAAAAAGGACCTAGTATAAATGAAGAACAGCCTACAGAATAAACTAGCCATGTTTTTGAAAGCTTATCTTAAACTATTTTCCTTGATCTGGGTTGCCTCAGAAACTACTAATTCACCTATAGTTTAGAGATTGCAATCTTGTGCTATGGCTATCTACTTGAAAGAATTTGTCAGTTTGTTGTTGAATAGGTGAGAGAGTGTTCCTGGTTCTTGCTAATCTCTAGTAACATGATACAAGAGCTCTTTTCGATGATATCAGATGAAGGATAAATAACATAACTGGAGAAACTGTTTAGAATTAAATGTTAAGATTTTTCAAAGTATATTCACCATTTAGACAATTTTGAAAATGCTAGATAGGCTTTTGTATGATTATGGATGATACAGACATGACTCAGGAAGCTCCAAATATGCAGATAGTCCTTCAGATGGCAGCTCTTTATTAAGTTTATCATCTCACCTACAAAGAGGAGGAAAGATAAAAAGCGATGATCTCATATCAGTCTATTACAAAATACAGAAATACAATGCAGATTTTTTCTTGTGTGATTGCCCTACAAATCCTATGACCTTCTGGTCAGAGGAATAAACCAGTGCAGAATTTGCTTCTGTATCTTAAATAGAGCAATTTTCTAAGCAGCCTTTTTTTAAATATGAATATATTTTAATTATTAACTTTTCATTTTTTACATGCAACTGGTAACACTTTTAAAAATGCATTAATTTAAAAACAAACATGAAAGTATTAACACCTGACGTTAACATAAGGCTCATTAAAATACAATGTAGTTCATAATAAAAATAGCTGTCAAAGCTCTGAAGTTTCTTCATAAATGGTAAGGAATTTTTATCACTGATAAACATCATCAAAATCTGACTTCCAAAATTTAACATTTTAAGTGGGCAAGGAGAGAAAAATTCAATGAAAAATAAATAGACATAATCAGGGAAGAATCAATTATATTATAAAGTGTAAGATAAATCAAACTTTTTTATTTGTCAGTATAAGTTTGAATTTAATGTAAGCATTTTAAAATGCACATATTACCATATGGTCTATAAAATTTTCACAATGGCAAAACAACCATGAAGCTCAAAAAATCAAGTGTTGATTTGTTAAGTAAAATCATAAATTTTTATACAATATTTGTTATTAAGATTGACATATTTGCTAATGGAATGAGTTCTTTAAGTGTTTTACATAGGAAAATGAGATATCAAAATTGCACAGATTTCCAAATAGTAATCCTTTATACAATATAGTCACTATATAATATATATAATATATTTATAATTATATAATAATCAAAGTATAATTGCTACTGGGTTGGGCAATGATGGTCTGTGTTTTATATCATGTACTGTGTGATTCACAGAGTACAAACTTATTTTCCTTTTGTATGCAACTGTTTAGTTTTATCTGCTCATACTCACCCTCAGTTTTTTCCTTTTGTTCTGTCTTTATTTTTGGATAGACCGAGAACCAAACTTGACAATATTATTCAAGCTACTGCTTTTTTTCACCCCCATTCTACATTTAGTATTTGTCATCTCCTGAAATGCAGTATGATATGAAGTAGGGTGTCTTTCTAGTGTGCCTATTGTCTGCTAGACAGTAGTGAAACTTTGCTTCTCTTCTGTGAAAAGCGTTGGGTAAGGCAGAAACTTTGTTTGGTCAAATGTACTGATTTTGAAACTTTTGGGGAACATATCTATTGATAATGAAGACAGCATATGCAATGGATATGAATGCATACCATTCTTCAAGAGAGACTATGTTTTTTGCAGAAAACTAACTGGAGTTTTCTGATCTTCCTCCATTTTTTTCCAGTGGTCACTTAAATGATTTACTTAATACCTTTTTCCCCCTATTCACATGGAAAAAAAAGATGGGATTTAGAATCTTGAGATCCCTTTTAGATGAGAGATGCTCCTCACTGCAGTCTGACTAAATTTTTATGTTTTCATCTCATAATAAAAGTACTACTTTTCCTTTCTGATCTGAACCTTGCTAGTTATTTCAGCCACAATCCCATTCAAGTTTTGCATTATACTCTTCATAAAGACAACTAGTGATACTATTTATTGTCTGAAGCTACTGAAGGTTCTGACTGCCTGTTTAATTGTCTTGTACAAAGACCGTGTTAAATCATTTCTTGGATATAACTTCATTGATTGTCAGTACATTTCTATGAGAAATTCAAATGCCTATTTAATTAGATGGTCTGATGTTTATCTGCAGTAGTCCTCTACTCTAGATAAATGAAGAGAAGGGAGTAGCTTTTTCTTCATAAATGACCTTCAGCTTTAGAACTTTTTTGTGTGGTTGGTTCTAAGTAACTTAAATTTACTGGACTTCAGGAAGCTCAAAAAGATTGTTTGTTTTTCCAGTATCTGTGGGAATGGAAAGGTTCTCTAGGAGGTTTTTAGTGTTACTTCATCTTCATTGTTGTTGATCATTGTGTTGATAGACAATTGAAAAAGGAATACAGGAGGCACCTGCATAGAGTAGTATACTAAAATGAACTCTTATTGAGTGCTAAGACAGAAAGAAATGCTGCTTCTAACTGAATGTGTGAAGGTTTAAAATTAATACAATATATTTTTAAATAAGTATTTCAAAATAACTATGATGGTGAAATCTGGTTTTGTTTTCTATTTTGTCCAAGAATTATTATTATTAATTAATTAGTTTATGTTCTGTATTGAGCATTTAAAATTTAAATGTAATAAATTGAGAGACTTTAGAGTTTAGAATATATACTTAACATTAAGTACAATATTAACTAAAACCAAGCTGCTAAAAATACTTTTGTGACCTAATTTGGGGAGGAAATAGAATATTTTTACATTTTTATGGTAGGGCAGACATATACAATGAGTCTAATAACAAGTGAGTTATTTTTATTCGTTCATCTGTGCTAATCCCACATCACAAAATTCTTGGTCAAGAATCCTTGATCAAGTCAATTCTTGGTCATGGAATCTTATTCCGATCATGACAGATGTTATAAATCACCAGGTCTCATTGAATTCAGTATTTTGGAAACCTGAATAAAGACATTGTCTAGTAATCTGGGCACTATACTATGAATCAGGAATATCTTTATTTCATCTTACCAGACTTCAGTGCTATCTCAAATTAGCTAGTGTGGGCACTATTATGAATCAAATGGGGGACAGCTGTCAGCAATGTAATGTTCCTTTTCATTCTAGAGTGTAGTGATATGCAATAGTGGGAATGCTATGTCCTGTTATGGTGACTATGTTTTACTAAAAGTTCAGATGAATGATGAATGAAAACAATAAGCGTGGTAAGAGGTTTAGAAAAGCTGATCTATGAGGAAAATTTGAAGAGCTGTGAAGCCACTCTGTATCATTTTTGAAAGGTCATGGTATCCTAAGGAGGTCCCTGATGAGTGGGAAAAGGCAGATGTTATACTGATCATTAAACACTGCAAGAAGAGGATATAGTGAACTATAGGCCAGTCAGCCTTCCATCAGTCCCTAGGAAGATTATGGAGAAAGACCTCATGGAAGCTATTTCCAGGTACATGAAGGACAAGAAGGTGGTTAGGAACAGCCAGCATGGATTTACTAAGGCCAAAGTATGCCTGACTGATTACCTTCTGTGATGAGATTACTGGCTTTGTGTATGGGGCAGATGGAACAGTGTACGTCATTTACCTTGAATTAAGCAAGGCTTTTGACATGGCATCGTGGCATCCCATAGCAACTTGTAACCTAGCTGGGAGATATGGACTGGGTTGACTACAAACTGTATGAAAAGCTGTCTGGAATACCAGGCTTAAAGCATGGCTTTCAATGGCTCTAAGTCTAACTAGCACCTGGTTATGAGTGATGTTCTTTGGGAGCCAGTATTGGGGTTAATACTGTTTAACAGCTTAATCAACAACCTGGATGATGGGATAGAGTGTGAGTTTGTGAATGACATGAAAATGAGGTGGACTGACCCTACTGAGGGGAATGGCCGCCATTTGGAGCAACCTTGACATGCTGGAGGGGAATGGGCTGACAGGAACCTCATGAAGTTTAGCAAAGACAAATGTGAAGTTCTGCATCTGGGACAGAACAACCTCATGCAGCAATACAGACTGCTGAGGTAAGAGCCAGGCAGAAAAGGACCTGGAGGTACTGGCAAGCAACAAGTTGAGCATGAGTCTGCAATGTGCTTGGTTGGTCACAGAGGCCAATTTCATACCAAGGTACAATTAACAAGCGTATAGACAGCAGGTCAAGGGAAGTCTTTACTCCTCTCTACTTGGCATTCTGAAGGCCATGTGTGGAATACTGTGTCCAACTTTGGGTGTTCCAGTACCAGAGAGAGTGAGTCCAGCAGAGGGTCACTAAGATGATTAAGCAGCTGCAGCCCATGTGTACAAGTTGGAGGGAAATAAATTTTGTTCAGTCTGGAGAAAAGAAAGCTAAAAGGGGAGCAAATTCCTGTCTTCAGTGACCTAAAGGAGGGTTATACAGCAAGACTTCTCAGACATGCACAGCAAAAGTACAAGAAGTAATGGTCACAAGTCGTAATAAGGAAAATTCTGCTTGGATATAAGGAAGAAATACTTCAGAGTGAGAGTGGTTAAGCACTGAAACAGATTGCCAAGAGAGGTAATGAAATTTCTATCCTTGGAAAATTCCCTGAGAAACCTGATCTAACTTTGAAGTTAGCTCTGCTGTTAACCTTTCGAGAAGGACAAATCTGTCATATGCTCTTAGGTTTTTGTTTTTTGGGTTTTTTTTTTAACCATCTGCCATAGGAGCAGAAGAGAGATCTTTGAGGTTCTTTCTTGAGCTTTATTTCTAAGAATAATTTAGAGTTAGAGCTGTAAAAATAAATTGTTTATTACAGCATTAAACTTTTTGGTGCTTTGCTAAGTACTGGAATTTATGACTATGAGTGAGGTGCATACACTGCCTCTGGAGCATAAGGCATCTAAGAAAGGGAATCACAAAAATTGGTATGTGCAGACACAAGGTGAAAAATAATAACTGTGTTCCGTTTTTTAACTCTGGGGAATTTATCCACCTTTGGCTGAACTTCAGATATGGACAGTTTCCGATCATAGTGGGAGCCTATTCCAGGAGCTGTGTGCCTATGTGAATTTTATAGAGCACAGGTAGAAAGAGAGGTGTTACATTCTCTTTCTTTACTCAGCAGCTCAGTTGTTAGTATACTCAGCAAGGTTATGGAAGATATTGTGAGAATTAATGCCAAGTCAGCGTTTCTTTTGTGCTTTGAAGATAAAAGGCAATATAGAGCACTGATTATCATTATTAATTAGTATCACGCCAAACTTGACTCACTGACTGGTTTTTCAAGTCTTAAAAGAGTTGTCAGCGATCTTCTGGAAAACTTGCAAAACTTCTTCCCACAGAGAGAAAAAGAGGTTTGGAAAACATTTATGTAAAGCCAGTGGAGAACTTTGGGTTTATCTGTTCTGACTCTAATCAGTGTAAATCCAGTGTCAGGAGAATCAGAGGCTGGCCTTTCATTTGGGACCACCAAGAAAGTAACTGTTAAACAAATGTAATGGGGCCAGACTCATAGCTTGTGTAACTCTATGAAATCAAAAATTCTCCATTCCAAGATCTATACCTAGGGAATCTGCTCAATACTGTATGTGCTATTGATTCCCTGGCTTTTCTCTTCTACCTCTATCATTATACACGTATACACCTGCTGAGAATTTTTTTCAACTAGAAAAATTGAGCCCATGCTTATATAACACCAGTCATCTGGCTATGGCTGCCTCTTTTCCATCATATTTTTAATGCAGATGGGGTAGGATTCATTCTACCTTAATTTTAGAGCTGTTGTCTATATGTGTACTAGGAGTCTTTGCTCACATTATAGTATATCTAGATGTAGATAATCCAGGAGCTGAAGCCTGGAGAGATATTCAGATGATCACATGCGGGTGTCCACCCTAGCATGAGATGAATAGCTTTCTAGAGTCTGTTGACTGGACTGATCTCTCTACTGAATGTAGTAGAAGCCCTCAAATTTCTCTTACATGTAAACAACCTACATTATAGACACTAAAACTGAGGCAAGTTGAATCCCACCTGTGAATATTAGACATAGTTATGCTAAGTGTCCCTACTGGACTAATCAATTACTATTGCACTGAGCAAGCCTAACACGCATGAGAAAAATCAATCCCTTCTCAAAAGAAAGGTATAGTAAAAAGACCTTAATGTGAAATAGAGTTGTTATTGATGCCTCTGCTTGTGTAATGACAGTGTGCCAATGCTCTATTACCCTTTCACACACTAATGTAGATGTTGCAGTAACTGGGTAGGAAATAGGTGATTGGGTTGAATACTGTCCTTCCCCTGAGGGTTTCAAATCTACATCTCTGGAGACTCAGCTTAAACATCAGATAGTCTATTTTGAGACCAGGTGCTTTCCATCCCTCTTGTTGAAGAGGTGCCAGCTATTGCAATAGAAACATCAAAGTTTATTGCACCCTAAAAAGGTAAGTGAATGCTTTCTTCCTAGGAGAACCAAATGACCATCAGATTGTTTTTATAAGAAATGTCATTCCATTCTGTGAGGAGCCCTGATGCCCCCATTTATCACTTGGGCAGATATTTTCATCAATTAGTTATTCTGTGATGTAACATTGATAGTATGTCACTTACACTGATGTATTTCAAAAGACAGGGATGGCCACACCTGCATTTTGTGCAGTGCCTGAACTTAGCATGCATTGCCTATGAGTTTGAGCCTGTCATGTACAAAGAAAGAAGACTGCTTAGTTTCTGGTCATAGTCAGGCTTGTGCCAAATTATTTAGCTCTTTAAGACTATTGCACATCTATGCACACATTTAAACTCAGAACACATTAGGCACCTGCAGAGTTTAGATAGTTATGCAGAAATTGAGGAAAAATTTGGGGAATCTCAGTTTTGAGTTTTTATGTACAAGTATATGTAAGTGCTTTTTAGGCCTCTGCCAAGATCTTATAGTAACTGCTAAAAATAATTCATGGCATCTCTCTGAAGGCACAGCTTTAAATTAGAACTGTTTCTCATTCATGAACTTGCACCTGTGCTTTCAGGGTAAATACATTCTTCAAACCCTTATTGATTTCTGGGATGCACAGGTCTGACAGTAACAGGAGCCAGACTTGTTAACTTATGAAAGCTTCCAGGACTTAATGTAGTTCCAGTAATCCATAAGAGTGTGAAAGGACCAGCCTTAGCCTATTAATTATCAGTGCCAACAAATAAGATATAAATCAAAAATAAGGTATAAATCAAAAGATGCATTTTCTTAGAAAAGCGGGCTTCCAGAAAATATTTTGGCACTGTTCCTAAAGGAGTAAATGGAAAAAATAGGATTACTGTAACATGTAGTTCCCAAAAGAGCTTGCAATGTTAAGGTTTTACAGGCTTTAGAAGGAAATGCTGTCAAAGGGAAAGGCTGTAGGCAATAAACAGCTTGGATTTTTAAAGGTAGGGACCCCAAACATGCAGCTTTTAGGCATCTGCCTAAGAAGACTGAAACATAAGAATGCTATGATAGTGACCTAAACTTCTGGTATTGTGAAAGGGAAGAATTTGGAGCTTCAAAATGGAAACTTGTATCTGACTTTATGAAACAATGTATCTGACTTTATGGAGCATTACTACATAATGATGCAATAATAAGCATCTGGAAGGTAGAAGCTGCGAAGAGTATCCGAATTCTTGTCTTTTCTCTGATGCTTTGGTGCTCTGCGCAGGGCTTCACGGAAATGTGTTCTTATCATAGAGGTTTATGGTCTTGAGTTCTGTGTAGAAGACAGTGCACATATCTCATTTTTTTCTAAGCATCAAGTAAGAGTCACAATCTGTTTAAAAAGAGAGGTCCAGGTCCAATTATTTCATTCCATTGTCTTTTAAACCACAGTTTGGGGTGATACCTAAAGCTAACTCGAACAGGAACATTTAAGTGACATGGATTTACCTGTATAGCTTCAGTAGTGTCTTTTATGTGTGGTAAAATACTGAGTGACCCTTGGCAATGACCATCAAAATGAGAACCAAATGTCACAGTACCAGCTTTGTTTGCATAGTTGTCATTCATGTTCTTGCCTACAAGATGCTGATAATTTCTTTTGCACTATTTTATTGAAGTTTTGAGGATACATGTAGTATCTAAGAAGCTCATCAAAGAAGGAGTGTGTATCTACCATTTCAGATGAGTGCAGCAAACATTAAATTTACACCACTTCTGAATGTCCAAATGTTAATCCAGTGCCATTCAGACAAATTCCTGATAAGCTTTTCTGAGAGCTGTCTGGATCTGCAGTATATTCCAGTCCTGGTTGCTGTCAGAACTTGAACAAGGATGAAATATCTGTTGAGAAAGCTGGCAAATGAACTACTTGCAAACACAAAACAATGTATTGCAAAGAAGAGATGGATGGCCTGATCCGCTCATTGTCAGTGGAGCTGTAAAAGCTCATTATTAAGTGCATGCTACCATTTAGAGGGAAAAATAACAACGTGAAAAGACTGTTCATTAGTTGCACATTTTGAAATAGGAAATGCTGCACACCATGAATGATTGCAGTCATCAGAAATGATTCTTAGATTACCTGGAAGTGATAACAGTGACTGACCTCACATTGAAACAAAGCATCTTTGAAGTCACATGGAAGTAAACAACTAAAGATTCGGTCAAAAATTACCTATGTTTTTAAGCCAGAAGACAAGGTACTTGAAATAAAATAGCTAAGATGGATTCCCCTCTAGGCTGTATTTCTCTTTATTGATTGTAGAGGGAGACTGGATAGCTCATTTACATTAGTTAAAGATAGGTGAGATCTGAGATGGGGATGAGGAATCTTACCCTCACCATCTTAAAAGTTCCTTAGATTACATATAATGTATTTTCATAAAGAGAAAATTATGATATTTGTTTATGGCACATTTAAGCTGGTATTTTTCAGTTTTCTACTTGCAGAAAAAAATCTCTTGACCAAGAAATATATAAAATATTTCACACTGCATGTATGTGTTAATACCATTAGCTATATAGCTCTATCACCAGATAGGAAGATGCGTCATTCAGAGGCTAATATTATCACATCTAGGCAAAATGTATAGGCATATATGTCTTAAAGAATCGTGATTAGAGTTCACCTCTTTGCTGATACCAGTGTCTCAAATTTCACGTTCACTGACCCAGTGATTCAACCCAAAACCTCTTTTTTCTGAAGTGTGACCTCACTGTCGGGATGTAGGATGCTGAGAAGGATGGTGGCAAAAAGTGTTTCTTTCAAAGCTACACTACATTTTATTTGGCAAAAAATAATTGAAGATTTATTATAGTGGTGAGAAAGAAATACAAGTAGGATTTTGAACACAGCATGCTGGCTAGAGAGTAGTATTCCAGTTAGTGAATTGTTTATTGGTGCTAAATAAAGATATGGGCTAGTCCTTGCTGTCCATATCTCTCTAACAAAGTCTTCTGAGATGGGAAATGGTACTGCTTAGTAGGAAGCATTACTTGTTTCATATTTTCAGATTGAAGGTAGGGGAATGGAGAGACAGCTTGTTGTGAATTGAACTCAAGCAGTTTTAAAAGGTACCATCGCTTGAGATGTGTTAGCAGCAGTGTATTTTCCTAGGTTTTCTTTATGTGAAGTAAAACAGGTTAGCTGGAATAATTATTTAAATTATCAGCTTAATTATCAGCTAAAGGTGGTAACTTGTTAAACCATTGTAACTTTTTCTGTGGGAGGGCGTCCTGCAGAAAACATAAGTGAACTTTTATTGCATCATTACTATCAAAGAATTCTGGTTTTTCAAAACACCTCACCTAACCAGAAATTGGCAAGTGGTGTTTTTTTGCTGGTCATACACCCAACCTTGTCCTGAGCAGATTAAGAGAGTTATGTTGTTTGGGAGAATTGCTTTCTTCAGCTTTCATTTAGTGTGATTCATTCATTAGAGCTAGCATCGCTGCCTTTGAAACACTGTGTGCCAAAAGCAATGTGTTATAAAGTATGAATAAAAGTATGAACAAGTTCTTTGTAAGTCCCTCAGAGACCACAAAGTGATAAGAACTTGCATGATAAAGCAAAAGAAAATACAGAAAATTCTAGATGCTGAATGAGCAGAATCTTCACCTTCATTATAAAATGTGTTTAGTAGTCATTGTTAAATTCAGCAATGCGAAATTCTGGGTTTTTAGCATTATCAACTTGGAACATTTTGTATTGGAAATATCAGAGTTTCAGATAAAAAACAGGAAACAAAAACTTTCTCAAAATTATTTCATCAGTCACATCTGATTAAAGGCTGCCAGTTTGATTCCTACATTTTGATTAAACCAAATGATGTAAACATTAGAATGCACTGGTTATGAATAAAACACCTTGCTTAATTTTAGTGTTAATTCATTTAATAAAATATTCTGATTATATTTTTTATATCCCTTCCTATGCTTCTCCCTGCACTTCTATTTACTTTCTCTTTTTCATTTCCTTTCCTCCCACATTTACCTTCTGCATTTTAGTTCCTTCCTTGCTTTGTGACTTTTTCCCCCTCTTTTTCTTTTTGGTCTCCATTGCTGCTGGTAACTTGTCTCATTTCCCAATTTGGAATCTATTTTTGGCCATATATGTCTTCTGGCCAATCCCTCCACAGCAAAAGAGTTTCTGAGAGCACCTTTTAGTGTCATTTTAATATTTTAATGCCCAGTTTTCTGATTAAAGTCCTGACTCCATTTTTACTGTGTTCAGTGGCCATTCACATAACCTTGGTATGGGCAAGCTCAGTTCCTACAATTAAAAATATAAACGATAGCAGAAGCAGTTAGGATACTGGGAAAGTACAGGATAAGTCTTCTGGCTGAGAAGAGTCAGCAGCACTCATAGGGAAAGCTGGAAGAAAAAAAAGCAAACTCAAAACAAAACAGGAGCTAAAATATACATTTCTCATTCTTTAACTCAATAGAAAGACCTATGAAAAAGAAAGATATTTAGTGGAACAAGGAACATTAGTGGAAATTGCATTTGAGAGAACTAGAGAAAAGAACAACCACAATTCAGAAAAGAAATAATGTTCATCACATTTAAATTATTTTGTTACATTTTTACAATTCATAAAAATATGCTTAAAGACTTGAATATTTTATGTATTTAATGCACAGCTATAAAATTACTTTGAAAGTTTGTCAACCTAGACAAATGTTTGACCTGCTTGAAAGAGTTTGCATTCAGGAGAATTATGAAAAAAAAAATCCTCAATATTGTGTAAAAAGGGAAATCTCAACCTCTTTAACATTTTGTAATTGTGTGTGTTTCTAATAAATGGTATTCTCCAAGATGCTACTTCTGACTGGAATACAGCCTAACATGGGATTTGTACTACTTAGCATATTTTTCTGAGCTTTCACATGGAAATTAGTTTTTCTTTTCTATTGCCTCTCTTTTCATCAGTTTCATCTTATTCTTTATATTTTCTAACATCCAAGTAAGCATCACCAAGTCTTGTGCACATGTTGACAAATTTAAGTTAAGAAATGCTGAGTTTTATATATGTAATAAAACAGATGTTCCCACATACTTCTTTTTACTTGCTTACACATGTTCTGAGTGGAAATAGAATGTAATGTCATCATAAATAAGACTTTAGATGTCTGTGTCCTACGACTTAAAAGCTTTGATTTATTTCAAAATTAACACTTTTGTTTTCTCATGGTTTGTAGGAAGTTGACATACAATTGTATTTTTGTTCTCTTTCACTGGCAATAGAAAAGCAAGGGTGTTGCTCAGAACTTCAGCAGAATACTAAAAAAAACCCCCAAAACTTGAACTAGATAAAAATAATTCTGAGTAATAATTCTGATAATTCTGAGTAATTACAGTGCCTGAGAACACTTATATTCAATGTGTTCATATTTCTACTGCAAAGATATGAAATTAAACTTTCCAATTTCTAAATTACTGTATACGTAGTTAAAAAGCCCATTCATGGGAGTGTGGCATATTGAACCATTAGTAGCTAACATGTTTCCTGATTTGTTTCAATAAAGCAAAAGAAAACATTTGGACTTGCACCATCTAATTAGATAATAGAGCTGTATTAGATCTTTATTCTTATACTCAAGATACTTAAGATGAGAACATAAGATAATAAAAATATATTAACTTTCTCTTGTATTTTTATTTTTACAGAGAAACATGAGGATAGATTGCAACATATTTATGCTTAGGAGATTGTTACATGTAAATCAGAGGGCTTGTCAGAAAATGCTATATGTCATGGCAGTATTAATATGAGAGGTGCATTTTAACAGGAGAGAACTAGCAAAACGTCACTGGTGTTTTTATTAATCACTTTGCTTTTGCAGTGATGATGTAAATTATAATATTTCACCGAATGTTGAGTGAATAGGCACTAGAAATTAATCACTTTTGTAAGTCCCTGAGTCATAGGAATTAGAGATGGAAAAGACCTATCATGGTGGATTATCTAGTACACTTTGCTGCCCATTAGAATATTTTTTAGTATTTTTATGTTGTAACATTTTACTGAATTAAGTGAAGGAGCTTAAACCTGGCTCCCTTGAGAGCTTGTTGCCTAGTCTAAGAGATTCCATTGGGCCAAATAGGGCTTATTTCATTTACACATAATACCAGTGAAATGAATAGGACAACATATATTTGCTACCAGGAAGTTCACCACCATATTCAGGCTCATTGCTACAATTCAGTTTCGGCTTTTTTTCTTAGTCATGCTTGCAAACAGAGATATGTTTACTTTGTTACCACTTAATGGCCATGCAAACATATTACTTAGAAACTTCTTATATTTACACGACCTTCTGGGGTTAACTGTCATTTTCAAGGGAAGTATGAATGGTGAATATGTAAAAGTTACTAGACTTGAAATTATTCTACTTATTTCTTATTATCCCTTCCTAAAATTTCTCTAATTTTCCTTTTCTTAACATTTTTTAACTTGAAAAGACATCAAGAGGTACCTGATAGCTTTTTGATGTAAATATTTCTCATGTATGTAAGCTTAAAAGCTGTGACTGAACCGGCGTAATACTGTGGATGTACTCAATCTGAGTAGAGCCATGTGAAAAAATAAATTTGACTCATTTAAAAAAATATTTTATCGTAGTCATTCTTAGTTTTCTATCTGCTATTATTTTATTTTTCTGTCTGTTTCTATCTGGATTTTTCTGTGTGTCCCCTAGAATCTTTGCTGTTTTATATCTTCCCCTTTGCTCCCTTCCTTAAAAAAATTTTCAAATGACAGTATATTGCAGCAGCAGAGAAACAAGAAAAATATTATAATAAGGCTACTGATCCGTGATTTGAGATTGATACCTGTATTGACTTCAACAGCTTTGCAAGCCATGCCTGGGTAACATAATAACAGGAGTAAACCAAAGTGAAATCATTGTGGAATGGTGCAAACTAATTTCTGTGAGAGGCTTGAATTGGTGAAAAGATCATGGATGATTACGTCCATAAGAGAAGTGGTTTTTTTAGGAAGATACAGTAGGGCAAAAAGCCCACTTTGAGTTTGAGTTCCTAATAGAGAAAGCTAATGAAACGAATTGGACAAATATAGTTCTATAAAAATAGATGTTTCCATTCTTTTCAACAAGAAATGTGAACTTGTTTACATTTTTTTCATTCGTTTCTGTGAGCGTATGAATCTATCAGAAATGCATATGGAAAGGAAAGTGCCACAGATATTTATCATGTAAAAATCTATCTGTGCCTATCTTTGAACTAAGTATTTATGTGGCCATCCTGAGAGCTTTTCATGGGTTTGTTAATGATATAGACAGTACTCTATGTGTTACTTGACATTTTGCCCAAGTATATGCAATGGTCAATAAACAGTGAATTTAAAGAAGAGTCACTATGACAAACATGAATCTGAATGAGCATATATTACTTCAATAATTCTGGGGGAAAGAAAGTCACAAAAATCTCAGGCTATTTTTGGCTAGCTGGAAAAAAGAGGTATGATCTTGAAGTAACAGGTCTTCAATTAACCATGTACTCTGAGTGGTTATAACAGGGGAAGTTATATCACACTTGGGATATTGGGTTCATTTGGGTTCATCTTTATGAAGAAGACTCAGATAAAATTAAAAGAATAAATGTGATTTGCAGTGGGATAGAGCAGTCAGGTAGGCAAAATCGGTCAAATTAAGTAGGAAATGGTACTTCTGCAAGGGAGAAGGGAGGAGAGAATGTGCATGAACCACAGAAAAATAATGGTGGGAAAGCAGATTAATTTATTTACCCAGGTCCTGGTCTCGATCTGCAAGAACTGCAGCCAGGATGAATGTGCTCTCTTGCGGACCTTCTTAGGAAGCAGATGAAAATGCATCCAACACTGTGAGGCCTTGATGGATGGATATGCATAGGAACATCCGACGGTGAAGAATACAGAGCTAGAGGTGATAGGGAGAGTGCTGAGAAAGATAGGTGCACTGGTGGGGGCTTTGGGATGGAAACCAGCTGCTGGTTCTCTCTGCATTGTCTTACCACCAATTAGGCATTTTCCTAGACCAAAAATTGATCCACTGCCCTGTGAAAGAGTGATGAACGGGCCTCAGTGATGAATGCTGAGGAACTGCATGTCCAAAAGGTTTAGAAGTTTGTGATTACCACTCCCAGGAGGAAACATATAGGGATTCCTTAGTGACCCACTTTTGGGGATACTGAAGGTAGCCATTCACTGAGTTGATGTAACAGCCTATGAAGTGTGCTGCCTTCCAGGAAAGAGGATCTGTGAAGCTATGAAAAGGGAGCCTGACACTCACATGACTGAGTACCATGGGTCATGGGCTCTATGATACTGCCAGGTGTGATCTTAGGCAGGTAAATACCTACAAAGCTCTTGCAGCAAGAGTGAAGCCACCAAACGCTCAAGTGGAGTTCCCTTCAAGCTTTCTAGTAAATGACAAGGTCCAGATAGGTATAGATAAATTAGATAAAAATACGTGGCTGCAGATAATGCCAGCATGGTGACTTTGGCTTCCTTGACTGCAGGTGCTGTTCTAAGGAGGACTGCTGAGCAGAGGTGCAGTTCATTTCTTCCACAGGGGTTTTCAGTCTGGCACTACCGAAGACAGAGGAACGTTCTCCATGCTGTGGAAGAGGAGAGTTTTAAACTAGATTAGCAAACAATGGCAGCATAAGCTTACAGGCAGGCATTAAAGGCCTAAAATTGAAAAGAGGGCAGTTTCTACCACCATAATGGTGATAGAAAAGAAAAATAGTGAGCATTTTAGATGTGTGATGCATTAGATTAGATTTAGATAAGTAATGCAAAGGATAAACTTGATATCTTAGTATATAATCAAAATAATGACTTAACTGGCATAACAAAAAATTCATGGGACTAGAATACCGATATAGGAAAGTAGAGCTTAATTGTGAATGGAAGAGAGAAGAGATGTTGCCTTTCATATCAAAGGTGTATAGAAAGGCATTCAAGCCCAAATCACAGGGGCAGATAGACACCGTGAACTTACCTGGCTAATGACAAAAGGTTACTGTGAATGTCTTCTGTAGACCATTAAGCCATAAATGTCAGATGTGGGTTTTTTATGAGTAAACAACAATTTGTTTACTCAGTTTGTGACACTGAAGTCAGCAGTTAGTGTCAGTGGGAAATCTCCAACTCCATAGTCATCAGCTTGCAAAGAAATAGAGCAGATGACATAGTGTAAGGTGAGGGAGGGTTAAATGCTTTTGGATTTGATTCTGGCCAATGGGGTAGAACTGACTAAGAAAATGAAAGTGGATGGACAAGGGTTAACATGAAATGATGATTTTGATAAGCTCTTGAATCTTAAGATGGATAAAAACAACTAAAATGAGTGGATTTGGGGAAAGCAGACTTCAATGAACTCAGAAAATTGATCCAGAATAATCAGTCAAGAACCCATGCAAAGTTAACTTAAAGGAGGAAAGATGACAAGGTTTGATAGATACTCAGGTCACAGATGCAGACTAACCCAGTGCAAAGGAAGACTAAGTATACTTAGAAAGTATACTAAGCAATGAGTTTGGCTGGAATATGAGCTCTTCAGTGACCTGAAACACCAGAAGGAACTACTCAGAAATTAATAAGGCTGAATATAAAAGAATAGCATGAGTTTGTAGGGACAAAATCACAAATGTGTAAAATGAGAAACAGTTATTAAGAGACAAAATATTCTGTAAGTGTACTGTTAGAAGAGCAAAAAACAGCCCTAGTCAAAAGGAGAGGATATCCAATAGAAGATCCTGAGAACTCTGAAGTGTTTAATGCCTTTTTTTTCAGTCTTCACAAAAAAAATGTACTTGATTAACACAATTAACACATATGGAAATAGAGGTAAGAATCAATGTAGCAGAAGAAAAGGAAAGGTGAGAGATTCCGGAGATGTTTTCAAATCTGTTCAGCCAAGTAAAATTCGCAGTAGGGGATTCAAGAAACTCAGTGAGACCATCTCAAAGCCATTAGCATTTATATCTGAGAACTCATGCAGAATGGATAAAGTTCCAAAAGACTGTAAAAGGGCAAAAATAGCACTAATCCTTGAAAACCAGGGAGAAGGAGCTAAACCAGGAAGCTATATGCCATTTAGCCTAACTTCAGTTCCTATGAAAGTACTGGAACGAATAATCAAACTCGTTGAAAGCAAGGTGAAAAATAACCACCCTCCTGGATTTGTCTGTTACAAATCATGTCAAACCAAATTATCTCTCTTTATGACAGGATAAAGGCCGATGGATAAAGCAGCAACAGCAGATATAATTTAATTCGACCATTGAAAGGCTACAGGCACCATTTCACATGACAGTTTCATACAAAAGCAAGGGATCTAGATGGTACCACTGCAGAGCGGATGCACAGCTAGGTGCAAAAATAGAGCTCAAAAGAGTAGCTTCAGTGGCTTGCTGTTGAACTCTAGGGATATTTCGAGAAAGGTTTTACAAAGGCCTATCCTAGATTGGATGCTGCTCAGTGCTGTCATTAATGACTTGTATCATAGGACAGAAAGGACATTTACTACATTTGCAAACAATATCAGTCTGGCAAGAGCTATAAGTAGTCTGGATGACAGGATCTGAATCCAAAGTGACCTTGACTGATAGGAGAAGTGGCCTGACATAGTTATATTTGAATTGCATGGTGACAAGTGGAAGTTTTTACACTTTGGAATAATTAACTGCAGAAATACAAGATGGAGAAGGCTGACTTGGGCTTTTTACGAAGGAGCTGGCAGGGTACTGAGGATTACAAACCAAATGTGACTTAAAACTGTAATTTATCTGTTTATTATTTTTTAAGGCAGTCATGCTACATAGATGATATGTATCCATGAGAAAGGTATCTTCTTGTGGCCAGACTTTTAGTCAGACATACTTCCCGTTCTCTTCTCCTCCTTGCCCCTATTTTCTCATTTAGCAGTGGATAGTCCATCTCTGGTTTTATCATCTCATGGGTTCTGTGAGCTTCAGCTATCTTTTCTCCCAAACTGTGAAGCAAAGTCTTTATTCTTGAATGGCCCTTCTTCAGCAGTGTGTGTCAGAAATTCAACTCCCTATTTATTTCCAGTTGATAGCTGCCTTGTTTACTTGATCCTTAGGCTGCTTAGTTAGGAGTACCTCTAAAGTGCTGGTGCAAATTTTACCCTATTCTGTCTCCAAGATACTGTGGCACTCCCCTATCAGAGCTGTCCTATAGTGAATTAGGCATGGCTGATCCTTCCTCGGGGGCACAGGAAAGGATTAGGCAGTTGCTTGAGGTCAGTTCCAAGCCCTTGCCCTTACAGTTAAAAAAATATATGTGTGTATACACACAAAAATACATATATATTCATATATATATATATCACTGTATAAGTAATTGCTTGTACAATGTATATATTTCTACAATTTACAAGCATACAAGTATATATATGTATATATATAAATTGCACATACAGTGATCAAAAAGGAGAAATTATCTATCTCTAAACATCTAAAGTGATCAAAAGCTATGAAGCGAGTTATTTAGCAAGGCTAAGCAAATGAATGAAATTTAATAAGATTATCAGCCAAATGTCTGGTGAGACATTTGAGATCTATCACTCTGTAGGGGCAGTGGACATTCTTAGACTAGAGAGAGTATTAGTGAAAACATAGTGAACTGTTGAAAATATCAAGGTTGAGTCCTTAACACATAAGGATGCAAGGCAGAACTCTAGCAAGAGTGTGTCCTGGGGACCTATGAAGTTACCCAGCTGTCATTAAGGGAATGAAGGTGTCTTTGTGCTGTAGAAGAACTTTCACAAAAGAAGACCGAGGACCTGTGATCTCAGATGAGCAGAGTTAAAGTTAAGATAGTTGATTTTTATCTATTTCTAAAATTAAAATACTGGTCTTATGAATGCTCTCATACATTTAAATGTGAGGCCTCTGCTATCATAAGCATTTTTACTTTTTGACTTGATGTTCTAGTGAGATTTCTTCAAGGAAAAATAAGATAAGTCCACTGTGAGTCACACAAAAGCCTGGGGGGAGTAAAATATTTAGTATGAGTATGATTAGCTCTGTATACAATGACATAAATATGAAGGTGCTCTGCACACAAATTACTTAAATTGTGTAAGGCAGGTATGAGGTATTCTCATTTTCTTAATTAGAGCACAGATTGTATTTACATAATTCATCTTGATTATAAATGTTCATATGAGATTCTGGGAAACTGCACTGAACATTTTTCAGAAATGTTTGTTCTGTTTTAGTACTGGGAGATATAGTAGACTGTGGGGAGATTCAAACAAAATATAATCTAGACAAGGATTCAGTGAGGTGGCCTATACTTGTTTCAGCTTTTAGTAAGGATCTCAGCTGTCTTAGCTGATAAAGATCAGTGCATTGGATGGTCTAAATAATATACTATTTCTTGATTTCCTATTCAAAATTAGTCGATCCATATAAGATTAAACAATACTGAATTGTGATTGTATACAATATTTACATTAATAACTATGATTGAATAGCATGCATGTAATCTGTTCTATTCCATTAGTTTTCTTTGAGAACCAGTAGCATTCTGTCTTAAATAAAATATGATTGACAAACTTACCAGTGAACAAGACTTTTGCTAAAATAATGGCATTGTAAGTGGGATCACAGATACAACATGGTAATCTCTTAATTCTGCCATCTTGTTTTTATGCCTATCTTCTGGGTAAATCATGGGGTAATGAAGAAATCTATTTTCTCTCTAAATTTTAACCTGTTGGTCCTCTGTTTTCAATATCTTCATAAGGAAGATATTGTGCTAGAAAATATTAAGTACTTTTATCTGTGCAGCCTAGAACTACTTGTTAGTTTGGGACATACAGTGGCTAGATTTCATAAATTCAGTCTAGTCCTGGTACCTCTCTCAATGCAGACAATTCCGTTCCTATTCCTTTGATTGAAAGAAGTGGTTGATTGTGTTATCCATATGAACAGCAGGCTGAAAAACAAAGATTAAAGGGCACATGACTGTGTTCTTGCCAATGACAACAAATGAATAATGGCATCTTGCCACCTTTTATCATTATCAGCCTTCCTTTGATTCTCTCTTCTGCAGTTTCAAAATAAGAATCTTAGCTTTTCTTAATAAATGGTAAATTTTATGGAATCATTCAGTAATACCATGTATCCAGGGTTAATAAATTATAGAAGTTGCATTATTTTGATTCCTTTAAGCAAATGATGTTTTTCCTATGTTTTTTAGTCAGTTTAAATTAAGCATTCTGTTAGTAAGAGACTGAGTTGCTCTAACTGGAAGGTAGTGCAAGGGAGACATGATTGCCTTTTGTAGTCTGATCGAAGCAGGTAGAGCTTTCTTAAGATGCTCTGGGAACTATAGCAGGTAAAAGACGGTATGCATAAAAATATGCTGATGCTTGTGACAATTACGTCTCTATGCAGACTATATTCCTTCAAATCCTCTCATGCAGTACCAACAGAGTAATTTCCATAAGGGTTTTAAGAGATGGGACATAGCAGGTGAGGGAATTCTCAGCAAGAAATGGTTTACACATACCTGGTGTGAAACCAGCTTTGTAAAGTTCATTAGGAGAAAGGTACCATGTTGATACCAGATTAACATTTCCTGATGATCCAAGTATCATGCTGTGAAAAGAGTTGATATTTCTGTTTACTATAAATAAAAGTACATGTGTTTAGTTAAACAATTTTTGTTGTATAACAAAAGAACATTTTTATTTTAAATTGTTTTATTAAGATATTCTTGATTGTTATTGATAAGGATGAGATTTATCCAAGCTATTACTTTGCAGTTAAATTCCAGCTGAACTGAGTCATTTTTTCAGTTGCTTATTTGCAAGTCTATCATAATTTGCATATGTGTATTGGTCAAGGTTAGCGAAGTTACTGCCAAATTTCCAAACTTGATATTCATGAATTTCTGTGATACTAGTAACTCAAATTGTAAGTTGGCATTTTTGTTTCCTAATTAAATGTCTGAGACATTTATAAATCAGAAGTAACAAATAGTTGCTGCCCACAAATTAGGTTGCTTACAAATGCTTTTTGGCACTTGTGATTAGAGGACATCATGCATATAAATATTCACTTCAATAAGAAAGTCTTCATGAAAAGCATCATGAACATTGAACTGCAGGAGATTCAAGTCTAACTGAATGAAACATCTGTTGACGAGCACCTTCTAGATGCCTGAAAAATGTCTCACTAAACCACACATCCACTGCCAGATATATTTTGCAGGAAATGTTGCAGGCTTATAAAACGTAACTTATGCTAGAATTTAATAGGGAGTTCATAAGGAGACAGTTCCTCAGTAGCTAGAGTGAACTGACTAGATAGGCCTATCTTTGGGGATCTGGGCAAAGTCAAAATTTTGGTTAAATACATTTTTCTCTATATAATTTTTTCATGAGTTACTGTTCTCCTGTGAAAGTTTCAAATTATAAAATGTGTGTCTGTTCAGCTGTACGTGTACTCCTTTGTCTACTCTTCTCTGATTAGATGTGGGCACGGTCCTTACCAGCTAATAATTTGTTATGCTAAATATTGCTAAATCATTCCGTTTCAGGCTTTATTTATATAACTACTAGCTATATGGAAAATTTAAAGAAAAGTTAAGATAAATTTTTTGCTATAATGTATCACAATTGAAAAAACAAAGGAATACAGTTGCCCAATATCGCCCTTCAACATATGAGGAAAAATGTTTTTCCTGTGTTATCCCGTGTACAGGGCATATTCCTACCGCACTTGAAGCATCAGCAGTTTAAGTAATGATAAAAATATTTCTCCTGGAAGAGCTGCTGAATCAGCAGTTAGAAGCAGTGCTTCTTTGAGGCAGTTCTTAAGTAGCTGATTTCAGTGAGAAAGTGTTGAAGCACTGATGCAGGAGATTTGATGGGTGTCTCAAGGAGTCCAAAACCACATCTCTCCTATGAGGATAAGACTCACAGCATCATCTAGGAGACCTGAGCAGACCTGGCTCTTATCATGCACACCTAACCCTGACACTGGGTCAAAATTATCCTCCTGGACAATGGCTTGTGCTTGAATTATGAAAGTTTCAGGGCAACACCAAAGTTCAGGAACAGAGAATGAGCATGTTTCAGTACTGAACTCTGTGGAACAGTATACCTTCACCTTTATAGCTTCACAAAACACCATTCCCATGAAAACTTCCTCTGACTAATTAGATAGCAGAACTTCTTTAATGACTTGGCAGCATGATAGCTTGTAGCTACCTCTAGGAAACAGATTAATAATGCAAAAAATGAAAAACTTATACACATAAAAAGGTACATATTTATGTTTTATGCCTCAAATTTCTGAAAACCTGCAGATGCAAAGTTTCAGTAAAGAATCTGAATCATGTTATTGAAATAAAACTCATTTCAGAGGCATGTGGGATCCCCTTGTCCAATGAAGAAAGGAAAATGAAACAAATGGTAACTTATATTAATGAATATTGTTTGTGTTCATTTATTTTTAGTGAGAACTTCATATAAAGTGCAGCTAAAAGCTGATCTTGTTTAATGGAAATCATTGTATTGGTCCCTAAGGAAGAGAAAAAGAGGAAGAAGAATCATTCAAAATGACAACTGATTTCTGCAGTCTGTTAATGAATCCCTTGGAGATTCCTGAAAGCATCCTGGAAACAAATGAATAAATACTGCAGCCTCAATGGTTTTTCTCTGGGAAGGGGCTGCAAAATTTCTTGTCCCAGATGGAGTGGAAAGTAATATTTGCAAGCACTACCACTCCCCACCTTTTGAGACCACATAATCTGTTGAAGACTTAGTGAAGAGAGCAAGCCCACAACCTTATATAATGAGCTCATTTGTGAGCAATTACTTCATTGTCAGTCCATGCAGTTCAGAACATGAGTAAATAAAAACATGCTATCTCTGCATGTCTCTTGCTTTATTCAAACTTACATTTTAGAGGCCACCTTGCCAGTCGTCTTAGAGCTGAGAGAACAATCACGAGCATAACAGAAGGTATAATTCTGGTACAACAAAAAGCAAGACACTTTTTCACATTCAGAGATTTATAAAACATTTCAAAGATGTTCCAAAGACTCCTGATAATTTCTAATTAATCAAAAACTGTAAGAATGCAAGGAATGGGGTCTTCAGGTAAAAAGGAAAAAAAACCCCATGTATCTTTGATGTATCCACCCTGGGATATTTGACTTCTGGAAACATTCTGAAAACATTTTTTCTTTTTGCTGTCTGACTTGGGCTAAGGTGACATTTCTTTATAAGCAGGTTGTTTCTCAAAGCTGCCTGTTCCTACAACAACAAGCTTCCTGCTCCCAGAGACAAAATATAGCGTTAAGCAAGAGATGGCCTCCCAGCTTGTCAGAGCCCAGTCTGTGGAGAAACTCGAGGTTCACTTCTCCCTCTGTTGCTGTGGGAGGTGGGGGAAAGATGGGAAAAGAGGAGAGGCTGACTGCATTGCAGCTGAAGTAAAGAAAGCTGAAGCGAAGTGGGGCTGGTTGTACTTCGATTGCTCTCCCTCGTCTTGACCTTCACTGCCACATCATCTTTGCAAGGCTGCACTCTGTGACTACATCTGTGTTGCCAAATGCATCCAGCTCCAGTTGGCAGTGTCTGAAATAATGGGATGGCTGTGATGGGGCCTAACAGAGTGCTGTTTTAATAGAATGAAATTAAGGTATATATGGAAACTCCTAAAGGTTGGTGTAGGGCCCTACGAGAGTTCAAAACCTCCTGGAATAGCTTTGGAGGATGGTTAAGGTGAAGAGAGCCAAACTTAATGCTTTCTCAGCAATACTGCACACTACCTTTGAACCTAGGACTGCAATGCCCAGCACAACACACAGGTTTGCTCATTAAAAAAAAAAAAAAAAATCTATAAATCTTTTTGCTTGTCCTCAGCATTTATGTAACCATACGTGGAAGTCAGCAAACCTACAGCATAGTGTATTCCACTAGGCTGGAGTTATAAGTAAACTTTTTAGATTCACAACACATAGCTTTAGTGTTATGGTATAAACTGCAAAAAACTGAAATGAATTTCAGAAGGCATGGATTTGTGTATTTGCTGAGCTTAATAAACAGATAATTGCCACATCTTGTTCACATCCATCTTCGTGAAAGGTATTACAGTCTAAAAACTCATCCGCCCATCACTCAGAGAAATGAATTGTCACCTTAATCTCATCTAGTTTGTCAGAATTTGCCCTGCAGGTTTGTTCCAAAGTCTTCCGGCATTAGCAACAAAATAAATGGCACAGACTAGATATTTTTGGGAAGTTACCGATATGATGCCTATGCAACAAGATCACCTTGAAATTATTTGAATTATGCTGCAGTGTGGGTGAGATACAATAAATAATTTCCATATTATTTTTATCTTTATCAAAACTTGCAGCCACATTTCTTTTGGTGTTCTGCTTCCTTCCTGCAGGAAAAGTTTGAGGCATTTGAGTGCTCAATTTAGGACGTTTTGGTCCTGAGATTGCCAGAAGTGGTTCTGAAACTAAGCTCATATGTTCTATGCAAAGCTAAAAATCTGCTTGGGTTGTGAGATTATCTGGAATTATATAGTTAAAGTAGACATTCTTTAACAAGTGGTCTATTGTTCAGTTGTGTTTGGTACCATAACTGGTCATACGTTGCTTGAGCTGTCTTTTCTATTTTCAGTGGGTCTTGATGAAGCAGACACTGATTCCTTCGCATTTTCAGCTACCAATTTGCATTAAAAACTTGCATAAAAATACAATAAATACTTTCCTTCTTTTAATTCAGTGCAGATGATAGGTGAGGCAGATGCAGATTTTCTTTGTGATTGCACCTGGGAGGGAAGGACATTCATAGGATTAATCTATAAGCCAACCAACCATCTATTCATAATCTTGCTACTAAAATATAGGTTATATTATTATACAGTTTGTTTACTTGTTCAGCTCAACAGATTACCATACTTTCAAGGGGTTATAAGTAAATTTAAAAGGTGTTTTAAATATGCAAGTTCCGAGATGCCTTGGGATTTTAATATTCATATTAAGACTCAAAATGGAAATTATTTCAAATACTTAATTTAGATCCATGAATATTTTAAAAGACCAAATTAATGTGTAGGATGTAACAGTGACTAAAGTAAGACCATTTGCAAATCAGTGAAGTTAAATGAGATGGTCCCTGTATTTTCATCTAACATTGTTTTAAAATATAGATGATTTCTTATGAAGTAGCAAATGAAGCTTCTTGCTTATGTTTTGTTAATTTTAGCGTATATATTTTTCAAGTTATGTGAGCTACTTAGCCTTTTTTCTTTTCTGAACAGAATAAAGTGATGAATCATAGCAGATGTCTGTGAATCAACATCACATACCATTGTGCTATTTCAGGCAAAAATGAGTGCAAAAGCACAAAGATTTCCCATATAAAATATAAATCATAATCCATACAAAAAAATTTGAATGGTTATTGACAGTAACAATCTACAAAAAGACAGAACAATTGAGGACTTTATTTGGAAATTTAAGTATGAAAGCCTCAGTCATTCAAGTTGTTACTCATACTGTCAATACAAACTCATACTTATCTGTCACAGAAACTGTTATAAATCTATAAATCTTATAAATATATGAGTCTAGAAGTGCTAATAACACTGCAGTATCAAGACTGTCCTCCAGGAAAGTGCTATAAAAATACTACACTTGATAGTCTTATTTTGTGTCATAGGAAACAGAAATCTGAAGCAAAGGGTCTCAGTTCCAAGTATGTCAGAGATTGTTGTAAACTGCACTTCTAATAAATAATTCACGTATTTCACATTTTCTCCCCATAGCTGGTAAATGCTGATAATCATGGTAGTGGGTGTGCGCTACTATGAACACAAAGAAGGAAAAAGTGATCAGTCAGCTAACATCAAGTCTTTCACCTACTCAATAGAAAAGTTGCTGTATGGGATTTGTGAAAACGTCAGCATGTACATGAGGGTACTGCGCTGAAGGCAGCTCTGGCACGGCTGTGGGTTTCCTCCCTTGGTCCTGGCCCAGTGACTGCTCTCCCAGAAGCACATGGATGTAAAATGCACCACAGTGGTGCCTGTGGCTATGGGGGTGAAAACTGCTGTCATCACCCATGTCAACCAGCAAGGTGTGAACCGCCAACCCGCCCTACCTAGCATCTCCTCTGAGCCCATGTGATGCCCCTTTGGCCATAAAACAAAAGTTATCATTTTCTGTGGAATTTGTTTGTTCAAAAAGACTGAAACCATGGCAGGGCTGCTTTTTTAAAGTATGAAATTAAGAGTGTGCATCCAACCTGTCCTCCAGCAGGCATTTCAAAGTGAGGCAGGCCTCCCAAAAGGTCCTGTGTCATATCTGCCAGCCCCATGTGGATGTAGCATATATCACAGAACAGCTAGAACAGCGCTAGATGCCGATGTTTGGACAGCTGAACTGTGCCTTAAATGCCAGCTTCACTTTTCCTTACAGAAGGCGTATCTTTGAAACTCTATTCTAAAAACTGAAAATACAGAATATGGATATTCCTGCTGCAATTAAAAAAATAAAATAGCCAGTAAGCTCTGCCTTTTAAAATATTGTAAATCGGCAAGTTAAAATAGGTACTCACTTGTTTCAAAGCATTGAGATGTGGAAATGAGTTAATCCTGATGGCTGCAACACAAAGTATTCTTTGAAAAATCATTTATGTGGAATAACAGTCTAATTATTATATATATTTACAAATTCTGACTAACTCCGCAGTCTGGTAAATGCAGTATGTTAGAAGCTGTAATGCAGTCTTTCAAAGCAAGAAGATGTTATAAACAAAAGCTCTTTAACCCACCTGACCTTGATAGACTCATAGCAAACTCTAATTTCCCCTGTCTTTGTATTTGAACTCTAATATGAAAAAACATGAGGTGTAGCAAAACTAATCAAAGGAATATTGAATACTTGTCTTGGTATGGACTAGAAAAATATACATAAGTACATGTATCTGATGTCTATACTTTGTACTGAAATGAATTTAGACAAATACTAGGACAGCATAATTACAAGTATGCACCACACAAAATAAATCTTACATTATGAGCACATTTGTGTCCTTGCCTTTTTCTTCTTTTCATTTGCATAAATTTTTTTCCTGTCTCATCGTGTTCATGATGCACTGTTCTAAAATAAGTACACTTGAAACCTTCTTAGTTGCTTTGATGGCAGATATCTATCACACACCTTCACCATCAATCAATTTTAAGAGAAATCTTCCAACTTTTTCTAAAATTACAAATCTACCATCATGTATGTCTAAATAGCCACAAGTATTCTTTCCTTATTTGCTAGACCTTGCTCTAACCACTTAATTAAAAATGGTTTCCATTTAGTTTTAGAATGCATTACACAAAGTAGAATTTATCACCTTACTTACTGGGCCTAAAACAAGTCGGGTCTCCCTCTAATAACCTTTTATCCTTTGACTGTCCACTAACACAGGATTGCTAGATTTCTGGCATGTGTTTCTCTCTCTCCAAGATTTTTTTTCTTTCTTTGTTACATTTGCCCTTGGTAATGTTCACAGGTTTTCTGGCAATATGCTTCTCTCTTTGCATGTTGAGAAAGCTTTTGCACAAGCCTGAAAAAATACAACACACTTACTTAAACTGAAATTTCAGCGTGCATGATCTGTCATTACTCATTGTAATAAACTTGCATATACTGGAGGAATTTATGCTTAAGCCCTGCAGTTTCAGTCAGGGCTGAGAACTGCCCTTTCTGAGTAGCTCAGCCTCTTCCCTCCACCTAAGGTTGTCTGGGAACCAGAAATGAGGCATTTCTCTCAGCTTCCACATCCTTTGAAGAACTCTATTCCCAAAGGATTTTTCTGGAGAGGTTCCAAAACACATAGTGAATCAGGCTCCCTGGAAAACACAGCTGAAAATATCTCTTCCTTTAGAATAGAGTGAGAAGAAGGAGTGATTCTTGTTATTCAATAACCTTATGGGGATACCATTCTCTGAACCCAGGTGCTCTGGATCAGTGCCTTCCAGATCTGAAGGAGTTTGAATCTACCACTCCAGGGCAGTGCCTCAACAGCAGGCTCTATCCTGCCCCATATCACACCTGAAAACAGTTCAAGGGCAGTGGGGAGCAAGAGAATAGCAAGAAAAGGAACATGACACTGTATTCCTGGTCAGAACAATCACTGGAGATGCAAAATTTGACTTCTGTGCTGTAAGACTGGTGTGATTCTACATTTAGCTGTCATAGGATAGTAAGTATGGAACAAAGTCTTCTACTCTTGACTAGTAGTTCCACCCACCAGCTTTTGAAAAGTAATTTGTAAGCCTCTAGGGTTCTGTGAAAGGAAGGATGTGAACCCATGTTTTCAGGAGAAAATTATGCTGATCAAAATTTCAGAGAGGCACTGAGCTCTAGAGAAAAGTGGGATTTCAGACATCATCTCCTTGACTCTGGATGTTTTCATGCTGAGCATGCCAGCTGTTTTGAATTCCATCCTGAAACATCTCTTTTTACAGTGTCATGGGGGAAGTTAACAAGGCAGATTGTTCCCAGGAGACATATTACTCACATAACTTTTAGGCTTTAACTTCTTTCTCTGGATTAGTGCAAAAATGATCTTCTCCGACCTTTTTATGTGGATGATTTTATGCAAAATAAAAGTTAAGCATCAATCCTGAAGGAACAATGTTGTTTTTGCAATTATATTTCAAGTTTCCTCATATTTTGACAAGCAGCTGAAACAACACAAACCCAGATTTTTCTAAAAACATACACATATGTTATACTACAAGGCAACACTTCCTGCACTAAACAAAGGTGCAGTCACACTGCTGTCGCAGGTGTGAGCTGTGGGCTAAATGAAGCATTAATGAAGGAACACAGTAATGAATCCTATTCTCCCTCTATTCTCTATTGAAAAGGCACATGTGAGCAGAGGGAGTTCTGCTCTGTTATTCAAAAATACTCGGTTTCCCTGCTCAGGATATTCATTAAGGATTTGAGTATATGGCCAACAAGTCCTCCAGAACGCTGTCAGATTGCTTTATGTTGGTCACCCAACAAGCAATGGACAGAATTTTAGTTACTATCAAATGCAGTGCAGATTGGCAATAGAACTGCAAGAGCAGCTTCCTGAGCTTACATGACATTTAAGCCCAGCACCTTTATTAACCCTCTGACCCATGCCCCACCTCTAGCATTCCCATGACTAAAGAGCTAATACACTTAAATTAATATTTCATTTGCAGAGCATTTTAACTGTAAAATGTTTACTGCAATGCAGTAAAGATTTGCTGGGGTATCTTACCGAGTTACTAGGAATCATGTTATTGTTTTAGCAAATGATTTGTGACATTGTGGTATTCCTGTTGAAATATCACCAGGACAATAGCCCTTATTTTTATTAGCCCATTTTTTTATTAGCCCAATTGCAAGCCTTTGTCTGCACCTTGACCCATAAACAACCTCAGTTAACTGGTGCCTGTCCTCAGTCCAAGCAGTTCTTTAAAGAGTGAAAGAGAGCATCTAGTTTGGGCTTGGCTGTTTCTTTGTCTGCTGTATTATGATGTCAGTCGTCTTTCAAAAAGTCGCTATGCTTAATACAGTACTTAACTTTTACTTCATCATATTTGTCATGTCTCCTTACAGGAGCTTCTAATTTTTTTCATCGAGATCATACTCTTGACTTTGTAATTGACTTATACCTCTTCCAGGATCTTCCTCACCGGAAAGTCAGAATTGATAGTTAATTTCTCGATTCTTCCTTATTCTTTTATTAAACTTCATAAGGATTTGACATCCTAGATTCACACATTTTAAGAGGAGCACTGGCCCAACCTCCCTCAAAGGAGTCTTACTGCCAAATCAGGACAACACAAGAGTAGTCCTAAAGCCAGGAGGGTTGTACTGCAATGGCATTAAAAAAATATTTAAGTTTCAAGAAAAAAGACCTGAAGCATTGATTCAGACAAGCGTGCCAACTTTTGAGATTTTACCCTTCAGTCAGAATCATATAGGAATACACGGCATACACCCAGGTGCACTGACTTCATTGACTCTTGGAGGATCAGCATAGGCAAACACAGCTATAAGCCTGACATCCAAACACTCAGTACAGTACCTACAGTTTCTGGGAGTTACACAAAATATACTGTTTCTAATGAGCTCCATTTTCTTTAGGCTCAGAAGGCTGGAAGGCTGCTATAGGCAGTAGTTGCTCATCCAGTGATTATAGCTGCAAACCCAGAAATGGTCAAAACAGAGCATGTCATTTTAAAGTATGTTGTAGAAATGTGCTAAATGATGAAGAACAGATTATATGTTTTGAAAAACAATTCCAACACTTCACTGTGCTCCCCTAAGTTGCATTTTTTTTGTTTTCCTCATTTTTTTAGTTTCCATTTGGAACTCAGCCCCTTGGTACACGATATAACCTCAAGACATACCACTGCTTTCCTTTCTCAGTAGTTTTCAGTGATACATACTGTCAATTTTAAAACATTTTTTGTCAGAATTAAAGAAAGTACTACATTGACCTAGTAAGAATTCTTAACATATTGCTTCAGAAGAAAGGTAAAACCTAGCTTTAGCGGCAGATCAAGTAAATGATCAAAGAGAATTTCTGGAAAGTTTCAGCCTTGCTATAAAGATAAAGAAAATGTATACATTATACAATTAGGAATAATTTGGGAGAGTTTGAAGATACTGAGACTTCTGATAAAAACAGTCTGAAACAAATTTGAATTTTATGAGTCTGACCAGTATTGAATTTTTAAAATAATTTAAATAAAATAACAATAAAATGCCAGTGCTCTCCCCCCCAAATAATTACTAAGTATGTTAAAACAATAAGTTACGGATTAAAATAGCATTTCAGATCAAAATATGTTCTCAGTTACAGCTAAGTTAACATTGAGTAATTTATCGAACTCAGTGGAGACACTCTGATGAGAGCAGGTATAACGTGGTTTCACAGGATAGTTGCATCAGTCGTAATACATTGTGAGACTTCCCACATTGCATATCAAGTACCAGTATCTCTCCTCCAGCACGACAGTGGGGGAGAGAGGTGAGCAAAAGCTACAGAAAAAGGAAAATAGGTATAAAGCCACATTGCAAACTAGAAACTCAGAGATTCAACTAATTAACAAACTCCTTATGAGAAAGCTTTCCTGTCTTCTTCTATATGTATGTATTTGTTAAAGCACTTACTGTTCCACTTCCATCCCAGTTGTTCTGTCGGCTTGAGTGTATTTGTGCCACAGCGCAGCCTAGGAAACACAATCAGGGAGCAGAATCAGGGCCTCATTGTGCTAAACGGCCAACAGACAAATCAAGCTGACAATCCAGCGACGGCTATTTGCATTTGAAAAAGAATGAAATGAATTTGCTACACTGAGGTCTTAATCCTTCCATTTCTAATCCTGCAGGTAGCTTAATTCAAGTCAATGGGATCACTTGCTTGAGTAAAACAAGCAGGATTTAGTTCCTGCTCAGTGCTATACATTAATTAAAACGAGGGGCAGAGAGCACTAAAGCAGTCAGACAACAGGCTTCCCTTCAAGTCTTTTGTATGTGCCTGGGAGGAAAAGGGGTGCTCAGAACAGCAGTTTTCCTTTCAAAGGACAGATTGTGCACGCTGTTCTTTTTACATTTCAGTCCCTCATCAAGGAACAAAAAAAGGTATTGCACTCTCCTCTGTAAGGCTTGTTTGCACTGGGAAATTCGCTAGTGCATTTGTATTGGTGTATAACCAGACCAGTGTAACAACCCATTGCTAGTACTGTTATGCCAGAATAGTTGTACCATAAATATCTCGACTGTAGAGAAAGCACGATCATATGACAGGTGGCTGCACTGCTACTCCTACCAAAGCCCTCACTGCCTGGTATGATTCCCTATGTAGTTTAAGTGTCTTCCTGCAAACTGCCTGGTGCTCTCGTTGAAGAGAGACTCAATTTTGTATCTACACAGAGAGCTCCGACAACGTCCACATTCCCCTCTAGACAGGCTTATCGTTGTCACCCACAATGCCTCCTGTCAATATAGTTCAGCGACTAATCCCTGTCCAGCAGGGAATTTGGAGTTGTGTAGCACCACCATAAATTCTGGGCAATTATAGGTCAGCCTTGGCCTTCTCTCCACTCCGGTGCTTGTTAGCCCATTGCTCCCTTATCTCCAAAGCCACTGCTTCCTTTCTGGCTAAGGGCCAAGACTAACTCAAAGCTTTTTAGCAGTGTAAGCAAATTTTGTGGAGGAGCAGGTTTCTAGGAGGCTGCTGGGATCCCATGGGGGTTGGATACCCTAGGGAAAGGCCTGTAGGACTCTAGGGAAACTATGGATGGGGCCGACAGGTACCAAGAACCAAGGTACCAACATAAGTACCAAGGGTTTTGAGAAGGCTGGCAGCTCCCTCATTCCTCCCCAAAGCCACAGCTCCCTCTCAGACCTCTTTTGGTTTTTTTTCCTTCCTGTGGAGATTAGGATACACCTTTTGCTTATGCCCTTTCACCCCCCTGAGTTTCTCAAGCTACAGAAGAGAGCAAGAAAGGCAAGGCTACCCCCATTATAGAAGAGGAATGGGGAAAGACCCAGCAAAGTCAGGGCCACATCGTATAGCTGGAGATGGTCCCCTATACATTACCTCCTCAGGAGGGACAGGGGACCGTGGAGGCAGAGGCATGCTTTTTTAGGTCAGAACAGCCCCATCACCACCTCAGGAACAGGCAAATCAGTCCATCTTGCCTTAAGCTAGCTAAATTAGTAGCATAAGATAAAGGTGAACCAGTACAAAACCATCCTTCAAACCACAGCCCAGAAACTTCAAATGAAAGAGTAAAAAAAGTCTTATCTGTCACCCAGCTTCTCTACTCCATTGTTTTTGCAAGGCCAAAAAATCTCCAGGACAAATTTCACACCTGCTATTCCTGGCTTTTCTCACTACTAGCTGCTTTTAATTGTCAGCTTGGGCACAGGTGGAAGAGGAAATTAAGGCTTTTATTAACCATTTCTGGGCTGTTCCCACATAGGACACATACATCTCATCATATGAGCCTACACATAAAATATTTTATTCTTCTTCAGTGTTTTAGTAACTAGGTTAAAAAGAAAAGGCTAGCACACCCAATGCTGATGTCCAAACTGACTTCTCAGCCCTGTAATTCTAACAAAAGGCAAGGTGAGGGCTATAGTGAGTCTGTTTAAGTTCTCCCTAAACAGGAAAGGAAACAAAACTAGCCATTTTTTGTCTTGTCTTTTTGGTAGTAAACAACAGAGGAAGTGTTCTTATAACCTACATGAGAATGTAAGATGAGTACAGTATCATAGCAACAGACAGTGGATTGTATCTATATTTGAATGATTTTGAACATCTTTGTTAGTTGTACAGTATGTTGATGTTTCAGAAGGAAAGCCTAGTAAATTAATGCTATAAAAACAAGCCATCAAAGCTGGGGATTTTACATTCCTTATTGTTGCATTTATTTAGCACTGCAAGAGTGAATTCTCATTTCCAGTTTTTTTTTTTTAATTGCAGAAGGCAGATCACCAGAAAAGGAATGCTAAATTCTCCCACAACGGGAGCAAAAATCCTCAAATGTTTTTGATAAGGACTTTTTGCTTGACAATTTTCAAATCACTGTACAAAATAACCTTTTTCAGAGATGATTTGTCATGTTTACTGTTCAAACCAGGTGAATTGTCAGCAAGGCTATAGCGTGAAATCCTTGTTTCGTTGAAGTTAATGGCAAAAATAACATTTTCTGTAGGATTTAGTCTCTATTAGTTCAAAACAGTGATTCAGTGGTAGGTTGTACTGCATTTTATTTCTCAGAGGATTTCTCACAAAAGGTTAGTTAGGTCTATTGTGTCCAAGCCCTTAAATATTATCTGTTGTAACTAAGCAACATGACTAACATTTTGAAAAAAACACCTAACTAGCTTCCTAGACCAGGGCTAGATTCACAGAAAAATGTACGCTTACAGTATGTACTTGCAAGGACAGTGCTGCCAAGTGGAATCCCTCCACGGCGCCAGGGAATGAGTGTACCATACACGCTAAGAGAGGTATTTGTGTGTGTGTGCGTGTGCATGTAGAATTAGGTGCTTGTGAATGGGGACCATAAAGCCCCAGAACACCAAGAGCTACCTGAGCTAGACGGTAAGAAAAATGGGGAAAAGGCACCTTCAAAAAGAGAGTAGTTTAATGCTGGGCCACATGAGGTATTTTCATTAAATTAGGATCCAGAGTAATGAACTAAACTGGAGACCAGGCTTCATTCTTATGCTATCTGCCAGTCTGTGTCACATTTTAATGGATTTATTCAAGGTGGAAAAGATTCAACAGGGAAGACTGAGCATATTCCCTATTTCCAGGGTAGCCTACTGTCTAAGAAATGGAAGGGGTTTGGGGAAGGTGGTGAGTGCAGCTGAAATCACCTAACATGCCTTCATTACCCTCCAGCTATATTTCAAGAAACAGAAATGACTTTCAAGACACTTTTTGTAATTCGCAGGAAAGCAGTAAACGCTTCACGGTGATGAATGCGGACCAGAGAAGCTCTTGTCCTTGCAGGGTATGCCGCTCCATAGGCCTCTTGGCCTTCCAGTTGGACAGCAATACCTTTCTCCCTTACATAAAAATTTGAAGGAAGCAATTACATTCCCATTCCTTTCCCTAAAATACTTCATCAGTTTTCCCTACAACTTGGTGAAAACTGCTGCTCTGACCACATCGCTGTAGTTAGGGCTTAACAGCATGCCCATGAGACCCTATGTTGGAAGGGAATATATCTCTTACTACCCTCCTCCCATTTCTGGGCTGATTGCAGGTCTCTGAGTTCCTAGTTCAAGTTTCCTTGAATATGACCATTTTTTAAAGTATTGATTGCTGACTTACTGGGCTTATTGCCGGCCTTGGGGTGAGATGGCGCTGACTGGCTGAAATCCATGCTGCTCAGGGTTAGATCCCTCTCTGACAAAATGATCTTGCCTGAAGCCATGCAAAATACCATCAGGGAGACTTAAGTGGTGCAGACAGTTGGGGTCTGGTACTTAGCAATGTGGCTTCAATCTTTTTGAATTAAAGGACTGAAGCTTCTAAAGCGCTTTGAAAATTGCATAACTTCCGCTAGCAGAGGGAAAGCTTTAAATAAGGCTTTACAGTTCTGATATTTTTGAATTATTTTTGAACTATTTTGATTTTTGATCAAATCTTTTGATTTGATTCTAAATAATATATATTGATTTTTCTAATGACATGCAACAAACTCACTAATATACACCTTTATAGAGGTTCAGAGGTTCAGAGGTTCAAATGTAGAGAAAAATGAGAAAAATTTAACAGGAGGATTAAAATACAATATCCATAGAATGCCTTAATTTCTCTACAAGCTGGGCTAATTAAATCCTTTTAATGAAAGGGATGATAAATAAAGCAATATTCAAGCTCTTGTGTTTTATTCTCCCTTTCCTTTAATGCTAGTATTATCCTATTGTCTTTTTCTCCTGATTTGCATAGGTGCAAGAAAAGAATCAGACCCTTTGGTCTCCCTAAGGAGGAAATTCTTGAAATCAGAACTCTCCTCTGATGCTGAAAATCACTTGTAGCAAAGAACAGACAGCAGCTTCTCTGAACCGGCTTCTACTGGTACCTGAGGATGTTCACCACTGTGAAGCATCGTCTGCACTATAATGTTACACCCTTGGAAAAATGGACGTGTTAATTTTCACTAGGGGTTTTTCCTTTTTCTTTCCTGTAACTGTTAACTATCCCCTCCCTCAAAGCTGCTATTGCAGAGGTAGCTTTTTCTTTATATTAAAATGACAATTTCATAGTGCCCTTCTACTGTGTAATGGCAATGGAGTATGGTCTGTAGTCCATTGTCATTGAAAAATATATGCTTTCATTTAACGAAATTCGTTTTTTCTTATCCTTGGTCTTTCTTCCCAGATACTTTGAAGTCTGAGAAATCATGCAGCAGATGCTGAGCTGAAAACTAGGAGATATATAATGATTTAAGTGTCAGTTGCCTATTATTTACTTTTCTTTTAGTCCAATCACTATGATATAGAAGCCTGCATCTGTGCAAATTAAAAAGAAATTTTAAAAAGCTCATATTTTTCATTACATCTTTGTTCTCACTAGAGTTATTTATTTTCAAAACAATATATCCTTTCCTGATTAAAATCAATACGTATTTTATTATACTTTTTACATCTTAATTTTCTTGTTGCCAGTGGCAACTACAGAAGGAGTAAATACAAACAGCCAGTGTATTCCTTCCTCATTTTCTAGTGGTTACTGTGAGATGGGCGAAGCATTTAGAGGATTAACTCAACGTCACCATTTTGCTCTGCTAAACTAGGAGATTATTGGCTGTGTTCATGACAGCCTCAACAGACACCTCTTGGTCATTAGGGCAGATGGGCTTTGCTATGTTCTAATTTATCTCCACATGGGAATTCTGGAATGAGGGGGGTTTTATGGTTGACCATATCACCTCTTTATCAACCCAGGGATCTCCTATACTGTTGGCCATTAGCTATTGCTTAAGAATGTTTTAAAAAATCAAAATTCTGGAAAAGTCTTATTTTTCTGGCCCCAGATCTCTTATAATTAGAAACTATGTGCCCAGAGTACTCCGAGGGTTAGAAAACATGGCATATAAGGAAGGATTGACTTAGCTGTGGTGGTATGAAGAGAAGACCAAAAGGAAAACATCTTCAGATGGTAAAAAAGTAGCTTCTAAAATGGTGGAATCCGTCTATACTCTGTGTGCTGTATGCTTAAGATAAGAAGTAGTGCGTTTAAATAATAACAAGGAAGAGTCAGGTCAGATCCAGGAAAAACTTTCTAATGGTAGGGACAGTGAAGGCCTGGGTTAGGAAGGCTATAAAATTTCCATCACTGGAGGTATTTAGCAAAATATTATGAAACAATTTGCTGGCACAGACATTGGCAGAGGCAGGGCAAGGAAAGGGGTAAGACAGAGGAGCCAGGGTCTGCCCAGGAGTCTGAAATCCTCTGAGTAAGTGAGACTGGGGAAAATTTTATGCCTGCAACTGAGGATTCAAATAGTGGTTACCTTGCTATTCTTGATACAGAAAAATGTTGCCACTTCTCATATCACCTTAGGGACACCATTACATGGGTTTTTTTTGAAACTCATCCTTTGTTTTAAGGAGTCACACATAAAGGAGTCATATATAAAGGAGTCAGAATTAAGATTTTGGCTGGACTACAGCTGAACTGTCAGCTTTATCTCAGTACTTTGTATAAGGGAAGATTTCTGGGTCATTATACACTTTGATATTTGCTTTTTCTTTTTATCTGTTTTCCTAAAACTATTATAATCCACATGGTGATTTAGCTTCAGTGTCACAATGCAACCCTATAGTTCACAAGAGAGAATTCAAGGAATGATGTTTTATAAAGCTGAAAATAAATGAATATTCACAAAAAAAATCTTTCTGGCTGTTGCACTTGCTGCTTTGCTATTTTAGATCCTTAGGGAAAGTCTAACCTGTATGCAGTAAGGAAAGTCTACTTTTTCCCTCAATCCACTTTAAAAAAATTTGGACACAGATTGCACTCCAGATATGAGCAGACCAATAATGTTTATTCTGATATAGAAAAGACAATGCCTGAAGCAGTTAGAGATCAATGGAAGAGCTTTGGAAAGATGATTAATTTACCTAAAAATTACACGCTATGAAAAGGAGTGAAGATATTGACGGGAATAGTCAGACTGAGGAGCTAATGATCTCTATAAAAAAAAGGTTCAGTTCTGATTCTATTGAAACTACATGAAATATATCATGATTTTTCTGTAGGCTATGAAGAAGTCTTAGGTTTCAGCCTATTACTTTGTAGATAAAAGTCACCCTTCCATGTATAAATAATCAAATGTTTTGAGAAAGTCAAACTGTTTCATAGTATTTTGGTGGTCTCTTGAGACACTCTCACATCTTCCAAGTGCAGACTGATTTTCCCTCTTTTTTCTACCCATCCTCCAATACTATGATGTTTTATCAGTTGAATGAATAAGAGATTATGTTGTGATGATTAATCACTTGTAGTCAAGGATACCAATATCATAGTGGAGAAGGATGAGTTAAATTTAACAGATGTGTAACAGACAGGCATACACAGCATAAGCACTCTTTATTACGTACTTCTCAGCGCCGCTCATTTCACAGTGTGCTTCACAACTGTTGACAAGAAAATGTGTCATGTGCCAAAGAATGAGTAATAGAGATTTGTGTGAATTATGAACGCCAGAGAACGTCTAATTATAGCTCATGAAAGACCAAACAATGGGGTAAAAAAACAACAGAAGCATTCTCTCAAACCAAAGATGGATTAATGAGTCTGGAGAGAACTGACAATTAAGCAAATATTAATATTCACTGAAATTCCTGCATGGCCAAGAACACGTGGATAAAGGGCTGGCCTAGATCTCTGGAAAGGAGGGTCTGGTCATGACGTAAAGCAGGATGAAATGAACTTCACTTGCACAAAAGGGATTCCAGCATTTTACGTTTAAAATTGTGTAGTTAAGCTAGGCTGGAAACAGGGAAGGAGCAGCTTTTGCCTAACTAAAAAAAATCTGAAATGTACTTCCAACATACAAAATAAGGCAGCAGATGGAGTTGCTAGGAGACAGAAGGCAAAGAACAAGAAGAGTTTGAATGTGCTCTAGTGTCTCTACACAATAGGAAAGAGTGTATGAAACAAGCCAGAGCTACAGCTCTCACCATCATTAGAAGTGATGAAATTTCGTCTTTGTGCTAACCAGGGGAACGGTAAATTGGAAGAATTTTAATAAGAGGATCTATGAGAAAGATATTGTTGGATAATTAGTGCTAGTCTGTGGGTGATATTTGTAACCATCATCTCATAGGATAATTTGGGTGGGAAGGGACCTCAGGAGGTCTCTAACTTAACCTCCTGCTCAAAGCAGGGGTACCCCTGAGTCAGACCAGGTCGCTCAGGGCTTTGTCCAGTTGTGTCTTGAAAATCTCTGAGGAGAGAGATGGCACAGTCTCTCTGGGCAACATCTCTATAGCTTGGCTTGCCTCATGGTGAGAAAGGGCTATCCTTATGCCCAGCCTGAGTCTCTCTGGTTTCAAATGATGCCCATTATCTCTTGTCCTCCCTCCATTCACTGCTGTGAAAAGCCTGGCTCTGTCTCCTGGCTGACCCCCCTGTAGGTACTGGGGAGCTGCTGTGAGGTCCCCTCCCAGCCATCCCTTCTCCAAGCTGAAACAGCCCCAGTCCCTCAGCTTCTACTCACAGGGCACGTGCTCCAGCCCTCACTATCCTGGTAGTGTATTGATGTCTTCCTGTCCTGGTAGTATTGATGTCTTCTCTGTACTGGGGGCTTCAAAACTGGATGCAATATTACGGGTGTGGTCTAAAGAGTGTCAAAGCCTTCCATCGTGTCCCTCAGTCTGCTGGCTGCGCTCCTGTTCCTGCAGCCCCAGATGCTGTTGGCTGTCTTTGCTGCCAGAGTGCACTGCTGGCTCACCTGTAGCTCCCATCTATAACAGTGTGTCCAGTTTTGACCCCCGAGGACCTTTACTATAGTTGGCTAAATGATGTAAGAGAAAGAAGATAGTGCGAGGATGCAAAGTCTAGCAGGACGAAATGTGAAACGACAGTAAAGCCTGGTTGGGAAATTCTCTTGGGAAGGATAGGATGAATGAAAAACCAAGTTTCAGTACACTTTGACTACAGAAGACTTGCATTAAGAAAGATTTAGTAACACATTCCTAGATCAATTTTTAAGGTACCTCTTACACAGATTAATATTCTGGGAGGAGAATCTCAGGTAATTTGGCCACCACTGGGTCAAATTACAAAATCATCATTGATGGGCTTCCTAAAATACATAAAAAACAGTTCTAGAATTTAGATACTAAAGTATCCATTGAAAGCTATAGCTCTTACTCTGCTTCCTTATGATTGTGCTACTGAGTGAAAAGAAGCTGAAAAGTTTGCATTCAGTTAGAGAAAAATACTTATATTTAACAATATAATAAAAGAGTTTACAGACTGCAAAATTAGGCGGCCATCAAATTTCAAGACAGATATATCTGGAGAACCGAGAAAGCTGGTGAATGATAGGTAAGTCAGGGACTTAATCAGTTCTATAAGCAGAGAAGAAGAGAGCCAATAAAAGAAAGAAAACCCTGCAAGCAGTTTTTCTGAAAGAGAACACAAGACATCAAGTTGGAAAAAATCTTCATTAAATCTGAGATCTGAGACTATAATTGAAGACCATAAAAGATGACAGACAGCTGTTCGGAGTTTTGAGGGAGAAGTAACGACAGACTCAAAACCTCTAAATAAACTCCAAATTCAATTCTATTAAATTCTTGTTAAAAAACAAGAAGGGATTATAAACTCAGGTTAAATCAAAAATCCAGAACAGAGAGCTGGTTCTTAAATAAAACCAGAAACAATTATTTTTAATAAGAAATAAAGATGTAAGGCATTTTGAAAATAAAGTAATTCCAATTAATCCTGTTTTAACCTATGTTACTAATGGAAGAAGTATACAGAAAAAAATGTTATACAGCTAAAAGAAAGCAAAAGCAAAATATTGCACAGCCTGAGTTTACATTACCCTAGTGATTCAAGAAATCTTTGCTGGAAGAAATTGGTGGGTGAAAGGAAGAAAATGATGTAATTCATGTGTGGATTTAACAAACTATTAGAATAATGATCTTGTTATCACTTTAAATATTTATGCCAAATAGGGGTGGCTGTAAATTCTGCCACATAGGTTGAAAAATATCCCATAAAACTACAAAGATTGCCTGTTTTTTGCAATGTACTGAATTTAGAAGATATCTGCTAGGCTTCTGCAGAGTTCAGTGTTATCATCTAATCACAGTTGTTAATGATCTAAAACAAACTGTTGAACAATAGGTTTGTGTTCTTGTCAGGTACAGTGTTGCAAACATCACAGAATTGAAATGAAGGAAATCAAGATGGATTTAGAAATTAGAGCAGACAAAAATAACAAAATTGTTTTCAGATCCTGGAAAATGCAGGTAACATCACATCTGGAGAAAACCACAAAATTCACAGAGAATGGAGATAGCTGAAAATCTGCAGCTGAGTGGGGAGGAGTTTGCAGTCATCAAACAAGAAGTAGGCTGTGCAATATAGAAATCTGTACACTGCATCAAGCCCTGGAGCAATGCTGGTTAACCAAACCTGATCTACAGCATTCAGCACAGGGCATTTCAGTGTTTTTTTTTTTTTTTTTTTTTTTTTTTTTTTTTTAAGGCACAAAATTAGTATCTTGCTGATACTAGTCCTCAAACTATTGCTTAAGAGTCAGGAGGAAATAAGCTTCAGTTCTCGGCATGGCCAGACTTCTCTCAGTTGGATCCACTGGGCGAATGATGACTACGTCTGTACCGGTGCCATCACCTGAGCCAGAGATGGATTCCTGTTCCTCAAGCCAGTGAATTGTGTCCTGCAACTCACACCTCTCCCCCCAGCAGCCCAGCCTCATCCCTACTGTGTAGCACTTGCAGTTATCGCTAGTGCAGCAGCTATCCTTTTGCATCCACTCACAGGCGTCTCTGAAGCTGGCGTATTTGTGCATGATGCCAAAGGTATGTTTGCATAAAGAGTTATGCAGTATGACAGCTCACAGCCTGGCAGGATGGTGTTCGAAGGCTGGACCAGGTGGAGGTAGCGAAAGTTGGCTTGTTTCCACCCGTAATGTCTATTGGAGCAGGCCCCGAGATGATCTCAGCCCCGAATCAGGTCCAGGTTTTAGCTGGGCGGACACCAAGTTGTTCCACCCCACCGAGGCTCCAGCATGTGCATGCGGTGAATAGGAGCAATCCGAGCTGACAGTTCAGATGTACCCAGAATTCATGTTTACCAGGTGCTTTAACTCACTCCTAACCACCTGGCAAGCCTTCAAGGTGAAAATACACACATTTAGTTTAAGAAAGCAAGAGGTCACAGTTTCTACTGCAATACTGGACACCACCTTTCTGCTAATTTTCAGGTATCCTGATATAAAGGAGCATAAGTATTTACAATGTTTTCCCATGGGTTTTATATACATAGATATACAAACACCAAACTTATAGAGAACTCTTTTAAAAAGATCCAGGGCCAGAATGCATGTCTATTTAATATAAAAATAAAAATAAAAATAAATAGCTATTATTATTCCTCATCTTGTTATCCAGTGGCATTTTATCTATTGCTTAAAAGAGCAGGATTTCCACAATGTGTTTAAATTAGATAAGGAAAAAAATAAACTGCGTAATAAGAGTGATTTGCAGCATTGCATTGCGGCTGGGACAAGCTTGCCAAGTGCTCACCAGAGCATTCATTGAGTGAGATGCGAGGGGCAGAATAAGGCTCTTCTCATTCTTTGCACCTCGGATGGACGAAAGCTGGGAGGGAGCAGAGAGTCCAAAATGGAGTAAAAACATCCCTCTGTGCTCTGGGGTTCAAGAGCTCCTTCTTGCCTTTGCAACCATGCATGATCTCTATGTAGTCAACTGTGTTGTAGTAGATTTTACACTGCTTTCCAAAGAGTAATATTGGTGCTGCATTGAGCAAGTGATTAAAGCAAACCTGACTATTAGATTAGGAAATATAGTATAGGTGCTGGACACCACCAAGCCAAACACATTACCTGATTTTGCACAACAAATGGTTGACTTTTGTTGTGCCTTGCTTCTTTTTGAAAAGTCTTCTTTTTCTCTCTGGAGCATCACAGGTCTTAACAATACTGCCATGAAGCTAAATAAAAGTAACTTCAAGTCCTTCGTGTCACTGTTGTCTCATTCATATTACCACATATATCAGCAGTCTTATTAATTCACATGATTACAATTCTGAAATTCTCACTAGCACCATTATGGGATGTCTGATGATTTATTTAGGTTTTTTGCATTCTGAACTTTAAAAATGAATTACTATTCAGGAATGCCATTTAGTTTTCAGGCTTGAGGGATCTGGTTGGTCAGAGTTCACACCTCTGAACAACTCATTACAATTAATTTTTATAAGATGAAGTCTTGCAGATTACCTTTTTAATTTTCCAAAACTTTGGTGAAAATGTAGGTCTCTGTTAATAAGGCAATAACTTTTGGAATCTTCAGTTCAAAAATTATATATTTCATCATTATTATTGGAGTTGTGGGTAATGTATCAAGAACATCATGACAATTCTTATAACAGAAAAAAATTGAGAAATTATTATCAAAGAAAGTCTTCTTCTGACGTGAATTTAAAGAACAATGAAAAATGTGGTAAGTTAGTAGCATTTTTCTAACCTTGCTTGCATTTATTCACATTTTCATCTCATATATAACTCAGTGACTATTTGGTCTAATTTCATCTTTAATCTTTCAGCTTAAGAATATAAGAATGATAAAGAAATTCATCCATTTAAAAAGTCACATAGTAGGTTGCATGCAGAAGAATGGGTCCTTGACTCACATCTGAGTGTATATGTAAATTTTCATATTTTAAATAAGAAACAACAACAAAAAAATACAGTCCTTCCAATAGCTTGAAATGTTTGTTCATGAACCATGAACAGAAAATTCTGCAGATGAGATGATACAATCCAGTGGAGGACTAGATCTGATAAAAACTAAGGTGCACATTGATCCTATTTCACTTTAGTCTCCTAAGAGTGTCTAAATTAGGAACCTAGTGCTGTCAGCAACCTATGTAGTCAGTGGTGGGAGACAAGTTAGCATACCCTGTGGTCCCCCATCCCTGATTGCCATGACAGAGGAAACCTGCTGGAGCACATGTTGGCTCCCTTCTGGCTTCTGCACCTGTATCTCCTTCATCTGGAAACCGAGGCAGATAGCGGTGTGCTGCTGGGTGTCTTGCTTGTCTTAGAGGTGGGGTGTGTGTGGCTGGGCATGCAGTGAAGCCTGGGAACTGTAACGTATTCCCTGGGATATCTCCAGATAGTAATTCAGATCTGAGGCACTCCTTAGAGCTGAGTCACTTAGTAGACTACAAAAAGACCTCTAGGCACATCTGTTAAACGCCCAGAGAGAGCTGGGGTCAAGCCAGGTCTCAGACACCCAAATATGAGGATGACAGAATACCTGAATTTCAGGCCCACTGCTGGATTTTAATGTTACACGCATGGTTGATCTAAACAGTGAAATGTCTATATATGGGATCCAGAAGAGTGAGCAGTCTGAGCAAGGAGGTGTCTGCAGAAGCACTGCTGGCATACAAGAAGTCTTAAATCCTCCCTCGTGAGGTATATGCTCTGCCAGGACTAAGTACCGCTACCTACTTGTGATCCACCACTACGATTCACCTCCTGAAGACAAGAGGCTTGTAGCCTTTCTTTCAAAGCGGACACACTCCTTCATTTTAAAGAATGAAGTCATAAGATGGAGGTGTTCCCCTTGCTTTCTGTCATTTCGGCATGTGCCCAAGCACTGGAAAACTAAGATGCAGATCTCTCCTCTGCTTTAGCTCTGAGGGATTCAGAGATAAAACCCACCTCCTTCACCTCCCAGATAAACCCTCTCGCTAGCAGGCTATTCTGGCTTCAGGTGCTTCTCCCTCTGATTTTGGAGCTATGCCAACGTGCAGTGTTGCCAGTCTTTCACTTCTCTGTGTGACTTGGAGCCCAATGGGTAGGTTACATTCTCAGAGATGGGAGCCTCCATCAGGTTGAAGAGGGAGCTGGATCTATGTACCAGTTCCTGGTGAGTGCCCTAATTTTTAGATCATTTGCAGAGAGAGGGTGGGTAACACCATCTTCATCTCTGCCCCTGCAAGATACATTTAAAAAATTAAGGGCTGCAATTGCAGCATATTTTTATTTTTTTGCAGTTAGTCTTATTCTTAGCTCAAGTACTGGATCAGGACCCTTGGGGAAGTTAGGCAGAGGAAAGGTATCAGGTTATAGCTTGTGTGACACTTGAGATATGTATGGAAGGTAAACCAATAAAGGACTTTAAAACCAAACAAGATGACTGGCGAGTCTAGATGCTTTCAGGGTTAGAGAGCAGTAAAACAGCAGATTTGGTATCACATTTTTGGATACAGAGCCACAGACTCTGTCAAAACTCTGTTTTACTTATTCTACCCCAGCTCCTTTTAGGTAGAGAGAGAACTGATTAATTCTGAAGGATGTCCATCTTGACCTTTCACTTCACATACATGCCTTTGGTGTGTCTGTGGTACCTGGCAGCATACGGTCAGGACTCACTCCACACCTCGGCTTCTTGTGATATGAAATCACGAGCTGACTCAGACTTGTCAGGATTAGATTCGCTCTGGGGGGTGATGAGAGAGCTTCCCTGCGGAGCCGAGTTCAAAAGCAGGGCCATCAGCAAGACAGCAGGTGCTGCGTCAAGTTGCCCTGGTAATTCAGAACATAGATTTTTCTCTTTCCTGACCATATTAAACCCATGTTCAAGATATGGCCATCAGATTGACCATTTCTTGTTACTCCTTTTGGAAACAGAAGTTGCTTAGGGGCACCTACATTCCCCAAATATATCTATTCTCTCTGCTCCAAAATGTCTTTGGGAGTTGTTATCTGGGTGTGGTATTTTAATGAAGACATGGCGTGGAGGTAGCAGGGGAAGCAATTTCATCCTGCAGTAGGAAACGCTTTAAGATCTTTTATCTTTCATTAGAATCTAGTGTGTAATATATTAGTGCAAATGCCATTGCAGAACAAGTTGGTACAAGAAATGAAGAAATGTCAGTAAAAGGAGACATAGGATGAAATCAACATTCAGTTTAGCTGATATTAGGGAAATATCTTCATCATTTTTGGCTCAAGGACATGCAAAATTTTTCTGTTTGTCTAGGGGTTGAATTAACACCTAGCTGAAATAGCTGTTAATATGCTTTAGTGATTCAGTGTGTACCAAAATGAAAATTATCTTCTTCTAATAAAATGAGAGAAATGCTCAAAACCTAGCATTTCATCTATTTTAATGAATTCCTAAAAAAATGGGCAGAGTCTATCCCACTCTTCTGCCTTAGTTGTGATAAGAATGGCTAGAGAGAAGGAATTTAAAACTAACAAGTCTAAATATGTTTTTCTTAATTTACAAGTGCAAATGAAATAATCCTTATTTGTTTTAAAATAATTTCAAATGGAAATTTCAAAAGGTGTAGTGATATAAAACTACCACCCTCTTCTTGGAGAAAAAGCAATTATTAAAATCTGCCAGTCTCACTACTCTGGACTTTATCTGTCTTCTTACTGTACCTTCAGAGGTGGTGAATTTTTCCAGCAAATTCAAATAATGAGAGGGTTTATTTTTGCCACTTAATTTGCTGCTTGACTTTGTCTACACACTATAAGACAATTTTTACAGACTTTTAAAGTTGTCCTCAGCTTTATAAAAACTGGTTTCAATATTCTTTCCGAGCAAAGAAAATACGTAGTAATAATGAAGTGTTTTATACCTATATATAACAAAAAATATATAGGACTAATTTGCACATTTTTAAAATCACACCGATTTGCCTTCTTATTTTTGTCTAAGTGTTGCAGTAGATAGGAATTTTCTCCTTACTATTCTGCTTGATTAGCCCTTGATACATCACAACAGTTTGTCTAATAAGTTGGCAACTTTGGGGGAGTTTGCTCTGCGCTTTGAATTTGTAACAAAAGCCCATGACTTGGCAAGCCTAGCCTGGCTTGCTGTAATACATCTCCTGAAGCTGTGGAAAGTAGTTGACCATAAAAATACAGCAATACAAAAAAAATTCTTGAAAATCTTGAACACATCTGCAAATAAATATTGTGGGATAGAAGAATCCTGAGAATGTAAATGCACAGAATGTGCTGGGCGGGGGGGCCTCTGTTTCCCATCCGTTATGCTATGGTCAGAACAGCCCATCCACTTACTCTACCTACTTTTCTGCCTACTTAAATTAGCATTGGCCCTTACTGCCCACAGGGTATAAACTGAATTTTCACCTCTCTAAATATCCTAGGATCTTATGTTAGGAATCTTAGATATTTCATCCCATTCCTAACCATAAATGTAATGGAGTTTGTCCCTTCAAAACATGATGTAACCCTGCTCCTAAAACACAAGGGCTACCTCTAATTCAGTAAGTTCAACATGGCCAGGATCCATGCTCTGCTCCTCTGGCCAGCTGGCAGGGTCTGGTCTTGTTCATACCATTGAAGTCTCATGAACAAGGTTGCTACATTTGAGCTACCTATTGGGAAAAAGTCCCTGGCTCTTCCCGGCTCTAGACCAGTGCCAAGGAGTTGTTTAGGAACTTGCTGGATGGTTGGACAAGGCCATGCCTTTAGGCCTCTTCAGAGTTTTAACAGTAGAGATGACAAAAGGGCAGTGCCAAGCTCTGTGTTTCAGTTTACCAACGTAGACATAAAACTGAGTGGTTTTTTTTTTTTTTAAGGTTGTTTCTGGATCTCCTTCTGGATCCATGATCTCCTCTGGTGCTGGTGGAGGCATCTCCAAGTGGGATTCTTCCAGCAGGGGAAACTATGCCACAGGTAGGTTCATTCTCAGAAGACTGATTTCCACTACACCTATTAGTAAAATCTTATCTGTTTACAGGTAAGAAATACTATTTCTTGTATTTCAGAAAGAGCAGGTTAACAAGCTGTTCTTTCCAATGCAACACAAAGAGCTGAGGTAGCAGTTTATCTCAGTCCCACACAAACCTGACTTTCCTTTGCAATTTAATCCTGTAAACTGACAGCCACAAGCTCAAAATCATGAAGCTGAGGTGTAAAAAAGTCTTTTTTGATTCTGAATTAAGGCATAATTTGCATAATAGCAAGCTTCCAAGATTGCTATTTCTAATTTTATCATGGCCTTTACTTTTAAGCGTTCGTCACATGGTAAGAAGGGCAGAGTCACACTCTTGTATCTTGTGATGAGGTATGTTAGTTGGCTGAGTCCTAATGTGGGAAAAGAAAGCAAGGTGTTTCTAGTTCACCCTCAAAACTTCATTTTGCAAAAACGAACTGTAGTTCATTTAATTCATTATAGGCCTGTTGGATTTGAGGCGACAGAATAAACACACTTTCAGAGATGGTGGTCTTCAAGTGTTTGTCTCTAAATGTTATTCTTTTTTATTGAAACAGTTTTTAGTTTCATCTGCTACCAGTTTCTTTATTTTCTGTAATGTTGTTTTTGTGCTGAATTGAGACTTGGCAATGTTGTCTATTGGAATCTAACACTGACATGTCAGGTCAAAAGGGAAAAAGCCACGTAACAGTCTGTCCTTTCACTGACCTTACCCATTATTCCCAAGACAGAATTGTTATTTTAGCTTGCATCGCTGCAGATATTATCAGTCACAAAATTGTGCAGCTTTTTATAAGTCTTATGTTCAAAAGTGAAAGAAAAACACCGATTAACCTTGTCATAAAACATTGTCAATGTTTTCACTTTCCGGAGCCAAGCTTCCTTCTTTTTCTTCTGTCTGTCCATCCCTCCATTCATATTTTCAGGAGATGGGCAGAGGGAGAGGGGTATAATATATTCAGTGAGGCACAGACCTAGGACCCATATTTGGCTGTGAGTGCCTACACAACTGGTTCAAGTAAAGCCTTCTTGTGTCTTCTGTTTCTAAAACAGAAACTAATCATTTTACCTATGTCTATAAACTCTTTTAACAGTCTCTCTATAAAAACCGCTATAATTATCTCTGGTAAATTCCTCCAAATAGTGTTTACTCTTAGAAAATGAGAGGATGGGACTAATTCATTTTTTGATTTATTTTGAGTTTTAGCCTTTTGAATGTCAGAAATGCAATGCTCATTACCTTGGAGAGAGATGGATGCATCTGCAAATCTGTTAGAGTTAAGTAACAGAGTACTGCTTGCACAAGCTGTAATTTAAAGGTTGAGAAATCCTGCCTCATCCCTGAAATATAAAACCACAGATGAACAGTTTTCCAGCACTGCATTTTACAAAGCTCTGGGCCAACTCTTAAGTAAATCCTTACACAGTTCTGTTTAGTCGTTTCAAAGGGAAATTATCTAATTCAATTTATCCCATTTATTTCAATAGGAATTGTTCTGAATATAGTCAAATTAAAAACTAAAGATGTATCTTTCCTGTTCTTTTTGATTACAGAAATGGCAGTGGAAAATCAATATTTTTCAATATGAATTAATTTCCCTTGTATGTATGTCATTGTTCACTTTGCTCTTACACATTGCTATATTACTGTGGGTCGCTGCCTGTAATAGTCAATGTTTATACTAGAGGTGAGATGCTTTAGAACCCTAGATCTCTCCAATTATTGTGGGTTTTTTTCTTCTTTCTGAATTTTCCTTTAAATCCTATTAGAGAGAGAGGCCCAACCATAAAATTGAGTCCCACATGTCAGTTCTTGACAGAAGATCTGGATCTGACTACACTTGGAGTTCAAACTCCTCTGTAGGCTAAATAACCTTTCTGTAGTGAATTCACTTAACTATATGTAAAAGAGGGTTGATTATTGTTCATGTTACAAAAATGTGTATACCAAGCAAACTCATGTGTGAGTTTCAGTGAAGTGCAATATGCTTGGAGGAGGTATAACTCAGGAAATAGCCCTGTACATGTATTACCTTAGATCCTAGGAGCAAAAGGACTATATTAACATGGCAATGGCCAAGACTAATTAGTCCTACGTCTGAGGAAGGGCTAGTGCTGCATTGACACTGCTAAATAGCTCTTCATCTAAAACAAGCTGAAATATCTTTACACAGTGATGCAATTCAGATATACACATACCTGGGCATACCTGGGCAGATTGAAACTAATTTCTCATCTCATGAAGTGCACTTACACCACGATGCTGGTGTTGCCCTGTGTTTGTCCCAGGTTCCAGCGCCCCATGTTGCAGACACCTTAGTTCAGTCATAGGCTCCGATCTGCAGCAAATGGAGCAGTTCCTTCGGTGGGGTGGGGGAGTATTGCTGGGTTCATGCTTGTGTCTGTCACTGCCATATCAAATAAAGATAGGCCAGACTAAACCCTTGGTCCTGGGAGTCAGGGGCCAGTCTTTGGTGGGGGTAAGAGAGGCAGATATACCATGTCCACCCAAGTTTACAAAAAAGCTGTCCTTGGTTTGGAAGGATCCCGGATCAAACACGGATTGCTCCATGATTTGGCCATTTTTGTTTTCTTTCCACTACCTAAGGTAAACAATCAATTTTTCATTTAGGTACCTAAATAAGGTGAGTGGTTAGAAATGTCTTGCAAATGAAGTTCAAATGACTTTCGTTTGGTAGCAAAAGCTGGGCCTCTGCCTGCTGAAATTTAGCTTGCAGATGGAAGTCAGCTTCTCCTTTGCCACATTTTGCAATTAGGTCAGAAATGTGTGTTTGGCATTAGGCTGTTGCCATGGTTTGTAGGATTCAGGGTAGGACAAGATGACATTAAAAGGTCACTTCAATCTCTAATGGCTGTGGTTCTGGGAATGACTAATGGCGTTGCACTGCTACAAACGCAGTGCAGGACCAACATGATGAAATGTAGCTGACTCTTACTTAAGCATAAATATCTCTGAGATCTGGAAGATAGGATGATGAACCATATTAATAAGGAATTGATTTATTTTTCATTTTGTTCTTTTTCTGAGTGAGGTTGCACAGCCATTGGATAGAATCATTTCATGTCTTGTACAAAAACAAAACTTAGCAAAATGGATGTATAAATACATGTTATTTCTGATATAAGTCTATGATCTTATTTAAACTGTCATCCCTTGATAATACTTTACAGAAGAAAGACTTTGACCAACAGCCATCATTGTTTTTCTTTTACTAGAAATATTTGAGGACTATCATTAAGAAGTGGCTCTTGTCTGGTCATAGGAAATAAGGGACCATGTTTATTTTCAGAAGTACATATTTGAATTATCTACTAACTGAAATGACAAAGTTTGTGCTTGGGTTGGGGCAGTTGGGTATGATTTGGCAGAACAGCATGACTGAGTCATTCTGAGTTGTTAACACAGCCCTGATGGTTATGTCACAAACTCTTTGGGAGTTGCAAAGGAGATAGAGCACAGATTTCTACTACAGCAAAAACGGTTAAAACAAAAAAAACCCTGCATGCAGTATGCCAGTCTAGGAGGCTGTTGCATAGAATTTCTGTGCAGCTCTGATAAAAATCTTTTCTTTACTGAGGCAGTTTCTTAGGAAAGTAAAAAATTTATAAAAGCCTTCCCCACCCTTTCTTTTTTCCATAAAATTGTATATTGAATTTAAAAAGTGAATGCACTCTGTAATCTATGTTTCTATTAAACTGGCTGTTTTAGCACTCAGCTGTACCCATTTTCTAGCTGTGATGCTATTCATTGACAAGTAGTGCCACATATGTGTTATTTTATATTTCCGTTTTTTGTTTAGAGGAATTCATTCCACATGTTGCATTCCTGGGAACAGTTTGTAGAAGATTTCCTTTGCCAATCGACATCTGGACCATGCTGCTGTTCACTACCACTGTGAAATGGTGGTATCTCCACCTTCCTGTAAACAAGAGTCATGGCTTCATGCCAGATCTAAACAGCTCTTTGCTTTACTGCAATCTACCAGTTATGCCGTTTAACATTCACAGTTCCCACCTTGACTCCAGATGGCATCTCCTCTTGTCCCTCAACCACTGTTTCCCAGAAATAAGAATAGGATAGGAAGATAAAAGAAAGGTCCAGAGAGTAGGAGAGTTTAGATTACAATCTGGCTAGTCCACAGTCCTCCTCTCATGGTCAATAAAGACTGTGCTTTCAGCAACCAACTCATCCCATAGAAATGCGCTTCATTTGGGCAATGCTACTTGTTTCATTTGGGCAATGCTACTTGTTCATTTGGGCAATGCTACCCTAACCCAACAGCAACCCAAAAACTCAAGTATCTTGCAGACTTTTCCCTGTGCTGAAAAAAATCCAGTGCCGATCACAGAGCTGATGTTAACGTGCTTTGCAGCCTGTGCTGACTACAGTACTTTTGGCCATAGTTTGATAAATAACCTTTGGCTACATCTACACTGCTAAAAAGAGAGGGCAAAGTACCAATTCCTGATCCCATGGTCAAGTGTCACAGACTGGCTCGTGTCCACATGGCCTGTGGCTTATCCCTTCTCTGACAGATTTGTCTGGGAGACAGCTAGCTGGCATGGTCCAGAGCAAAGCCACCGAGTCACCACAAGTTAGGCAATGTGTGAGGGACTCTGTGCAAGCACCTGCACTCTAGCCTGATTTCTTCAGCAGTGTGGAGTATCCTTTGAGGCTAGCTCAGTGCTTGGTTTTAAGCTGGCAGTAGAAAAAAGATAAAGTAATAATACATAGAGAAAACCCCCAAACCAAACTGACAGAAAAGCCCTCCCCAAATGGTAGCAGCACATGTTAGTCTAAAGCTGCCCTTTGAAAACACTTTGACAACAAAGGCAGATTTTGCAGTATGGTAACAGCTCTAATAGGACTCTCTTCCTGATGGCTGGGAAGAGAGTGGCGTTGCCCTTATCTCCCTGGTTCTGGTGACAGAGGGGACTCTTTCCACCTCCTCTGAAGTAAGCAAGTTCCTTGCCACCCGCTATGGGCCCTGCCTCCTGAGAAGAAGGTTAGGCATGCCACACTCGTCTTCTTGTCCAAGCTTTTTCTTCTTGGTAAAGCAATAAAATCCTTTGGTTTCTACAGAATGATCGCAAGCTACCTGAGAATGTCCCTTTAGAATTAGGAAAATAATCAAAGATTACTTTGTGTTTTGTTTCTAAAGCTCCTATTATGTTTACATTCATTCATGAATGAAGATTTACCATCTGCAACTCCACTAAATAATATTTTCATTTTCTATCTGAGGAAGTAATGTGTCTCATGGTTAGGGGGTTTGCCCAGGTAAGAGTGGAAGACCAGCACAAAAATGTATATCTTTTCCTGCCCAGTCCTTTGCATTAATCATAAATCTCTCTCCACTCCTGACTAAGTTGCCATTCTCAGTGGCAGCTACATTTGACTGACATTTTGCCTGCAACAGAAGAATAAACAAAGGAAGAGCAAATCCTCTCTTTAATCTCAAGTGCAGAGATAGTATTTTCTCCAATAAAAAGGAGCTTTCTTCTGAGGTTGCACAACTGCACCATTGGAGCATCTGTCTTGTGTTTTGGCACATTTTACAGATGATCAAAGCAGCAGCTTTTGTGAGTTTAAAGCAATAGTAAAACAGGGTTGCAGAAGATCCAGAGTTGCATATAGCACCACAAAGCAAGGAGGAAACAGAAGCGCCAAACTTTATAGAATGCTTTTTCAGCAGTTTATCAGGGAGCAAAATAGCATAGTCAGGTAGATCAAGTGATACAGTACTGAAATAGTGTGTTCGAGAGACATTCTTCCCTTTCTTCTTTCTCACCCAAACTGCTTGTATAGATTGCATGTAGATTTTTAAGCATGTTAGATTTTTTTCAATATCCATTCTTCAGTTCTGTAGATGATCAACCCAACAGCCAAAACAATGTTCTGTTTTCCATGAGAGTGACAACTAGCTTTTTAACCAACATTTTTCGTGACTTGTTTCTGTTTCTATGTAACTTGAAATTCAGTGTGGTTTATTAAATGCAACAATGAATAAACTGAGGCACTCTGTTCCTGGAGCACTAATTTCTCAGCATTCAGCAGGTACTATTACTACCATGTCTACTTTTATACAAAAATAATGTTCAATCAAAAATAGTTTTTCATAGCATTTCTATTAGTGATTAACTCTGTCATATCATCAAACTATATAGAGTAGGAAAAAATTTTTAATCCAGAACATATCACTGAAATACATATTTTTAGGCATCTAGTTCTTTTTTAGGAACATGAGGTCTGAAGTATCATTTGTGTGTTCAGTATCAGTAATCTTTACAAGATTTATTAATGCCTTGCTAAAAAGCTGTGATGTAAATGTCCACCGTTTGATTTTTTCTATAGGGAGAAAAAAAAAAAAAATCCCAAGTGCTGTCATCATCAGCTGGCTTGTGTCCAGTAATTCCAAACAGCACTACGGAAATTAGTTTAAAAGGCCAAGAACTGGGCGTTCACTTCTTTCATATGTCAGCCGAGTAGGCAATAAAATAAAGCCAATCAGTCAAACCCTAGCAGTTCTTTACTCTGTAATAGTGGGAGGAGAGGGTGAGATCACCCATTCTGCAAAGCTGAAGCGGCCAGCTGACTTCTTTGTCTGCTAGCCTGCACGCTCTCCGCGAGCAAAGCAAGCTAGGAAACATTTCTCCCTGCTAGGGTGTGAATAAGCAGCTTTCACATGCAGCCTGGTCTGCAGTGTGATGCTGAGTGACACGCTGACAATGCTCCTGAAGACGCTTCATGCCTCCATAAATGTTATTTCTTCTTACATCACACCTGTGGAAAGAAGCAGGTTAGTTAATGAGGAGAGTGATGCATAGCTTTAATTTGTATGGTTATGAGTTTGAGGAAGGCCCCTGAGAACACTGGAAGTAATTATGCGATATTCCCTTCTGTTTTAGCTACTGGGGCCAGCTTTGTTCACAGCAGATGTTGTGAGATTTTCCTTGCCACCCGTAAGCCTGGCACTTGCCCTTTTTGGCTTGCAATGGCTTAGGATGTGTCCTTGCAGTTCTGAAGAACTGACGCAGGCATCTAGTGCTGAGCTACCTTGAGAGAGTCCCACCTGCTCAAGTCAAATTTTCCATTTTTTCTATCAAGGCATTAAAGGACCACATGTCCATATTTGATTGTAGGACTACCTGAGTTTACAAGTTCTTTATTCAAAAACAAAAGCAGTCTATGTCAATGTATGTATATGTAGAACGCTTCCCCAGGATTTGAGTTTAGGCTTCTCTAGAGTCGTAGAAGATACAGTACAGCAGGTTAACACAAAACACTGTGCACTGAAAGCATTCTTAAGATATAAGTCACACGACTCTGTACAGTGTGAGTGGGAAGGCAAGATTTCATTTTTCACATGCAAAATAGGCTTAGATTTAAAACAGTTATAAGCAGATGTGTGTTATCGACCAAAATCCACCTTGTTTTTTACAGTGTTGCTCTATAAAATGAAGAAAAGCCTGTGTCTGCTTGCAACTGAACGTGTTGTGATTTTCTCAGTGCTCTGTATGTTGAGGAAACATCAGTAAGAATGGTTCAACAGTCCCCTTCATTCCAGCTTTGCAAGGAAAGTAATTTTTAAGTAGCACCAGTTGGAAACTACAGTAGAAGTTTTTTTTATACACTGCAGTTATTCTGAATTAAGATTAAAATGCTGCTTGATAGCTGCTTGCTTTTCTTAGTAGCAATTATTTTGAGTGCATGATAATACTTGTTAGTGACTGTGTGTGCTCTAGGCTCTCCACTCCTTGATATGTTCTTGAACTTCTGCCATTTTGCAAGGGGCGTTGGATCAAAGGTCTTGATGGGGTGAAGGAGGACTGGCGTTATAAAATTAGCATGTCCTGAATCACTGCCCAAGAATCACAGTCTTGTAGGCAGTGGACATGTTGTAGAATTACAGTCATAGTTCACTGACATTAAATGGTCACCCCTGTAAGTGTGTTGTCTTATTAAAATGCTGTTACTTATGTTACATACGAGAAACTGTTACTGAAGTATTCACTACAGTTTTATGATCAGCTATGCTAAAAACTCTAAGGTATTTTTAGTTACAAATTATTTTGATAGAAAATTACGGTGGTGACCTAAAATATTAATATGTAAGTGGTGTTTTCTGTGCTCTTCACTGAGTATTGGAGGAAGTAATTGTTTATTTGATTGTGCAACATCATTATAATTTATGCTATCCAAGACTCCCTTATAATGATATTATTCAGTCCAACAGTCTATTTAAATAACCCAAAAGAGATTTGGTGCAGAGACTGAATTAAACACACTGAGTTGATAGAATGTGGACGCATGCACACATCTATGTATGCAGAGCTCATAATGAACTACTTTCAGTACCTTTTAGATATGAAGATGAGGTCCAGCCTCCAAAAGCTAAGCAAACAACATGGATAAACTATTTTTGGCTTTAGATAAGGCCTTTACTTCTAAAAGTATCCTACAGGCAGCAGCACTGCATCTAAGATGCTTATGTTTTAATCAAGGGCTGTCAAACTTTTTGACAACTAAGAGAGAGGTTACTTTATAGCTGTTTACTCAAGGATCAGACAGCAAATAAATTTTACAGTGTGAAAGGATGGTGGAAAATGATCTGAGGACCATTTCAGGATTGTTCCATGGCCTGCCAGTTTGATCGTCTAATTTGAGTAATGAGAAAATTTTGTTATGCCCTGCATACAGATTCTGCAAATAACTACATTACAGACATAGCATTTCTGCAAAGATTCAGTTTTCTATTATCTGCAAGAAAGCAGAATCTATACATCACTGTCTGATAAATTATAATGTTATCAGCTTTGTCTGAAAAAATATTTTCTAATATAAACAAAAATCAGGGCAGTTCAGTGGCCTCTGTTCTACAAGATGTCAGACTAGTGATCAAAGTGTTTCCTTTTGTGATTTTAATTTATGATTCTAGAATATTACAGGGACAAAAAATGCAGACTCATTAGTGAATGAGCACGTGATATAAGTAGCCAATCATGGTGAAAGCCTGATTTCATAGAAGTCAAGCTTCTTATTTCGTTAATTCCATTATCTTCATTTCTCCTTAAATTTTCTTAATAGGCATTCTGCAAAATATGTTTATTTCTGTTTGCTCCATTTACTGGAGAGAGCAGGTTTAGGTTTTGCCTGACAAAGCACATGACTATATATGTCTTTTTCTGTCTAGTCTCAGCTTATTTCCATATGAGTAAGAAACTTGGAAACATAAGATTCCTGATGTTCTGTTGCAACAGTGCAGCTCCAGTTTGTCTGTTGAATACATTCCTCTAACATTTTACATATGAAATTCCAGTTTTATGCCAGCAATTAGTAGTGTCATGTGAGTGGATACAGAATCCTGCCGGGCATCTGCTTAAAATACTGTCTGTTTACAGAAGAGATTTTACAGTGCCAAGACTCTTGTAATGCATGATATTAACCTGGGAAAGCAAATTGCTATCCCTGCAACACAGAGAACGCAGCTGAACGACTGCTGCTTCAATGCAGCTCTTCACCTTCAAAAAAAAATTTAGAGAGTAGAAATTTCAGATTACACTGCTAGCTGGAATTTCTCTTCACCAAAACAAACTTGAATATGAAGGCAGCCTTTTTGAGGGGCTGCTGGAAACAAGACAGGAAATTTGTGAAAAGGAGTATTCTGGTAGATGACACTGGTTGGAGGAAAGGATGGGGGAAGAATGCAAAGAAGCTGCCAGAAAAGTAAGATGGAGAGGAAGAAACTAGGCTTCATGGGAAGACTCCTCCAAAGCACTGCAGTGTCTTGGGATGGCATCATCATTCTGTTGAGATTGATGGGATTTTACTCCTGGCAGTAGCGCAGCGAGGATCTCACTCTTGATGCCTATCACTCAGACGTGACCTTGCAGGCAAGGAAGTTATTGCAATTCAGAATGCCTCAAAAAAACCCTCGTGTCACATGCCCATTGCATTCATCATGAAGGACAGTCTTTGTGCTTATTGCATCTAAAGATCATCCAAGTCAAATTTGTGCATCAGATTGCTTTGTTTACAGAGCAGGAGGAAAGCTGGGCATGTCTGGATTCATCCCATACGTTGACTCACAACTATCTTGATCAAAGCCAAAACCACTCCTAGTAACACTTTCAGGCACCGACAGCAGTTGCCAACCACCAAGAAGAGGTAACAGCAGAGACAAGCTTTAGATCTGCTTTAACCTGAAACTCGAGTCTTTGTGCAAGGGGATTTTAGCTACAGGAAATAGGAATTTGAGGCACATCAGGGTCCTCTCTTCAGTAATATTGATCAGCGGCTTTATAAGCAGTGAAAGTGCTTGCATCTGGAAAGCTCTCCCTAGCTACACTCTTCTGTGCCAAAATTGGTAAGTCTGTGTTATAGCCGTAAGCTTGTCTGGGGAACTTTGAAATGCTGTTTAATTTCAGAAAAAAAAAAAAAAAGTACTTGACTTTCAGTGATTTCCATATAACCTCTGCTTAATTTACAAGTAGTGTTTCCCCTTTCACTCTTGCCTTATGTAATCTGGGCTCTGATTGTCAAGAAAATGTCTTTTCTCTTCTCACCTCAGAATTAATACATGACTTCTTTAAGCTGGCCTTAATAAACTGTTCAGTCATGTAGCTAGACTGTACTTAAAAGCCCCATCGATACAAAATCCAGCTTGCACACAATTAGCAGAGGTAGAATAGTAGGACAAATAGCAGACGTGCCAGCATCTTCTGTCACTGTTTCAAGTGGAGGTGAGTTGAATGTACACAGGAACCTGGTTTCTGAAAGATGTCTTGACATTCTGCATTTAACAATTGCTATATTTTATTTAGGAGTTCATTACCTTTTACTGATAAGTGAAGGATGCCTGGCACCTTTTTATTGAATGGCAAGGAGCTTTTCATGCTCTTTAACATGTGCTGTCTCCTCTAAAAGAGAACCTTAAGGATAAGGATTGAGATGACCATCCTGAAAGAACTAACTCTGTCCAGACACTGTGTTCTACAGATTCTTATTTTAATTTTAAAGAAGCTTTGAGGAAATATATAATATCCTACTGGTAGGATTAATTCAAGGGCATCTGCACTGCCTTCCTCAAAACTCTTCCAAAGCAGAAGTTTTTACTTTATAATTAGATTTATATCTTGCCCTAAGCTTCCTTGCAACCATCACAAACAAACTTTCATCACAAATGGGAATGGCAGGCCTTATGCACCTACCTGATTTTTGCTCTTCAAGTTTAACTTAGCATTTGCTTCTGCAGAGTTTAGAAAATGCATTCAAAAGCATTTAATGTAACACATTGATTTGGAATACTCAGTAGACAGAGGGTTATATTCACTTGGATTGGGAACAATAGGCTCAGTTATTCTCCAAGCTTCAACAGGTTTCAAGTTCAGTTAAGATTTTGACTTGCATTCCACCAGTATGAATATTTAGTCTGGCATCTGAACCAATTGACTAAGTCACCTCAGGCAGTCAAAATCTGCTTCAAATGGTTTGTAAAACTGGCCTGCAATGCTAATATCTGCCTTCTGCATGCCATTACTGTGTTAAGAGGTGGGCAAAGAGGCAGAACTTGGGTGAATTTGCAGAATGAAACAGAGGTAGTTACTGCTGACCAGCGAGGTATTCATTAAAAAGTAAGAATAATTTGGAAGAAGTGAAAATATTGCCAAAACCATTTGACTTGTTATGTATTCATTCTGGATACAAACAAGGTACCAATCACAAAATAACCAGCATGTCGAGAACCATAAATAAAGCTAGAAATACCCCCTCATACATGCTATGCGCCCCTTGTTGCCTTCTTAACCCAGGCCTTTCAAGCTCTGCAAACAGTATTGAAAGGGGTGAAGAGCTCACTAAGCCGATATTTTTTGAGGTCATGTAAATCATAGCTGTATCCTTTCAACGAGACGACCATCTTACACTAATGTTGGTCATTTATTGGAAATAAGAGAATGCCCAAGCATCCCATCCATGCATGCATGGACCAGCACTGCTGTTGCACAGCTCGGTTGTGTTTTGTG